>NW_013531726.1:1110764-1238153 GCF_000836235.2 Papilio xuthus
CATTTTAGATTTTTGTAAAAAAGTAAAGTAAATTTAAGTCAAATCAATGGCGACTATATTATGTACATTGTACGATATTGTTTTCAAGAAAGTGACTATTCCTTTGTCTTTTTGAGAAGTAATTCTTTAAACCCTGTTATAAGCACCTTACTACAAAATACGTAGTACAAAATGATATAAAATGTGATTGACTATTAGTCACGTTTTATTATGAATATTTACAATATGTATAACGCAATTTCTAATATTATATTGCCAGTTACTAAAGTCATCATAATTGGCTTTATTAACGAATCCGTGGCTAATGCTGGATTGGTGAAGTTTCCAGAGATACTATTAACTACGAGTATATGTAAGTTTAAATCTCGTGATGTACTGTGCACTAAACGAATTTCGATTCAATAATTGTGAAACAGATAAGTAGTTTCCGCTTCCGGCGATAGATGACTCTGTATTTAAAATACATCTGAAATTGATTTTATTGCTCTAATTTGGTAAAAATAGGAGCGGAAACGTGTTTTTCTTTGATAATGACATGCTACAGTTGTCGTAAAATAGAATAAATAAAGGTTAATGTTTTCTTTCTGAAATAGCTTTATTTATAGCATAATTATTGGACCAAGTCATGGAGGAATTCATTGTAAAAGTCGCTGTTTAGGCAACTCCTCGCTGAGGACACACTAGTCGCAGTCGGGGTATGTTGAAGCTGGATTTTGTTATCAATAACCCGCAAAAAATTGGTGAGTCAACTTGAATTAAGTTTTAACGGCTTTAAACTCAATTTAGGGAGTAGAAATACCGATTTATGAAATATTGAACCAAAATCGCACTATCGACTTATTTAAACGACTTTAGCACACCGCCTAAAAGTGTGTTTAAAAGCAAAGAGATCTTGTTGACATAATATATAATTTTACTTTTAAATGGCATTCCATTTGGATTATTATAAGCTGAATAAAAAACGATTGTGGAATAAAATGCTATCCCTTAGTTCTACAAGTAACTTAACTATTTTCATACAGAAATAGCTATCTGTTTGATTGTAAATAACATTAGACAATAAACGGCAATGACAAGTTCATTTGCTGACCTGTGAAAAGAAGGGACAAAGAGTTTGTCTCTTTATGTTTATTTATGTTACGCTTATATTGAAAAAGACTTTTACTATGTTCAGAGTAGTCATTAGCAATTCATTGTTACATATAGATATAGTTGAACATCTGATAAATTGAAAACTTATAGTGGCATTTAAATATTGTCCATCAAGTTAAATATAAAGTTCAACATAATTAAATACCGTTAGTGACTCTGTGTTGTGGGTTGAAAGATCTCAAATAAGCTGGGAAATAAATTTGGTAATTAAATATAAAAAAGGTATAAGTCTTGACTTTTGAAACCTTCATTCAATAGAAAATGTAACATCTTTGAAGGAGAAGAAACATTAAATTGTTAACATAGTAAGTTAGTCATTTTCAGGTTATGTATTAGAAAAGAAAATTATCATTGACTATTCCATAATATAGGGATAGAACATTTTTATTGATGCGAGGGTGCCTTCATCTGTCTGTCTATCTGAGCTTAGGTTTGGTACATTGATGGACGGGAGCCTGGGACCATTGTCATGGACTGATTTTGATGTATTGGAATATGTGAAATTTGTGCGAGTATTTTGTGGGTTTAATATTTTTCAGTATAAAACTTAATAATATTAAGTGATTAGCCTAAGTGATTGAAATGCTATCCAAGTTAGTATTTCGTACGAGCGAAGTCGCGGGCACAGTTAAATCTGAAAATTTAAAAGTAAACAAGTTAAATGGTCACACAACCAGTTACAGCTTTTGGTGTTCCAACCAACTAGTACTGTGTCTACAGTGCATAACATTCATAGTAGGGAGTAAAATTGTATTGTTACTACTAGCGTAAATTATCACGCCTAGGATACATTCAAACTGTTAAGTACTTTTAAGTACTGTTAATTATTAAACATATCTCTTTAGCAAAATTTTTTGGCTTCGAAATTAATAATTTACACAAAGATAACAAAGTAAGCGTCAATTAAAATCCTGCTTCCTATACCTTAGAGACATTGCGCGATATTGAAGTTCGGAATATTTTAACGTGACAAATGTCAAGACGAAAATAAGTTTATTTAAAAAGAATTGAGGGACACTGACGCGTTCTAAATAACAAATGGAAGGAAGTGGAGCATATAGAAGGAAGAAATAATGGAAACATGGAAGATAAGTATAGGATGGTAACAAATATCTATGCAGTTGTTGTGAAAATAATTATTAATTGAATTTATAGAAAATTGTTATTGAATCGTAAGTTTATTAAACTTACAAAATGGATATACATGTAGAAGTGTAGAGAAACTTAGGATATCGAATTTCATGTATACTTGTATTCCATTAATTGATAGTTTTAGAATACAAGTACCTATACTTAGCAAGATTAAATATATTAAAAAAAGGAAGGGATGTAGTGTATGCATAAACGTAGTGTTGTTTGTCTCGAGCGTACACGCCATAAGTACATGCCGGAGAGAGGGGACGTCAGTCGATGTCAGACCTTTGAGCCGGCAACACGTGTCGGTACGTGAACGAGCCAAATATAGCACAACGAATGCTACAGTAAGCAAACAGTCTAGACAATCCGAATGTCTAATTTAAGATGAACCTAAGTGCACCTAAGTAGCTCATTTGATTGCTAGAAAGAAATTCTCGAAAACTTATAAAGAAATGGATCTTATAATCTGTAATACAAGAAAATATTTTTATGTTAAAATGGCTGTCATCCGCGACTCCGTCCGCGCAGGATTAAATAAAATAGTAGCCTATGTATTCTTCCATACTATGTTCTATATGTAAGCCAAATTTCATCGAGATCTATATAGCCGTTCTGGAGATACCTTCAAAGAAACATCCATCAATCCATCTATCTAAGCATTCGCATTTATAATATGTAATATAGTCGTGGGCGACACCTAGTGTATACCCAGTAGACTACAATTATTATTTTGAAATAAAATATTATTTGACATAAACGTAAATTTTTATTGAACATACGTAAATCTTTATATATATAATTCTTCTGTGAGTGTGTATGTCACTGAACTTCTCTCAAATGACTGGACCGATTTTGATGAAATTTTTTGTGTGTGTTCAAGGGGATCTGGGAATGGTTTAGATTCACAATTTTGTCCGCTGGACAATGTTTTTTTAATTAATTTTTAATTTATTAGTAGTTGTTGATTTTGGAATGTTTTACATTGGATCCGACAGACGGTCCGACAAACATCGCAGTGTCAAATTTTAAATAATATTCAAATTAAAGACGTGTTCAATGTCACTGTTTTTAACTGACCCAGAAGAAATACGACTCATTATCAATAAACTAAAATTACGCTCATCCCCGGGCTGGGACAAAATTACCTCAGGCTTTATTAAAAAAAATAACCAGGTCCTCTGTAAACCGATATCACATTTAATAAATATCAGCTTTCAAACCGGTCAATTCCCAGAAACATTTAAAGAATCAATGATAGTCCCAATTCATAAATCAGGGGACAAGCTAAGTCCGTCCAATTATCGGCCAATTTCTTTACTGTGTACACTATCAAAAATAATCGAGAAGGTTGTAAATAGAAGACTTATATCGTACATGGAGAAACACAACTTCCTAGCAAATAATCAATTTGGGTTTAGGACAAGTCGATCAACGAATGATGCTGTACTCCAAATTACTCGGAAAATTACAGACCATTTAGAAAATGGAGAAAAATGTATAGGAGTCTTTCTTGACCTACAGAAAGCTTTTGACACTGTTTCTGTGAAGGTCCTCCTAACAAAGTTAGAAAACTATGGAATAAGAGGAACAGTCTTGTCATGGTTCAGTGACTATCTGACAAACAGAAAACAGAAAGTAAGAGTTGGATCTGTGACCAGTGACTTCGCTAGTGCTTCTTATGGTATCCCGCAAGGCAGTACACTTGGGCCTACTCTGTTCCTAATTTACATAAATGATTTATGTAAAATGAGCCTTCAAAAAGCAGACTTACTAATGTTTGCAGATGACACCGTCATTCTGTTCCACGAAAATTCATGGGAAACACTAAAGGATGCTGCAGAAAAGGGCCTGGCTACTGTTACAAGGTGGCTAGAAAATAACTTACTCACTCTCAACATCACCAAAACTAAATACGTCTCGTTTTATAAAACATCGCGATCTAAACCGCCAAATAATTTTTCTATAACAATACACGAAGCCCCTTGTAACAGGCAGCCATCACATAGGCAGAATTGTATATGCTCAATAATTGAACGCACGAATACATTCAAGTATCTTGGTGTCACGCTTGATGAAAATCTCAACTGGAAACACCATGTAAATACAGTGGCTAAACGGATCAGAAAACTTATTTTCATATTTAGAAAACTACGAGCGGTTGCTGACTATGTCCTACTAACTAAAACATACAAAGCTCTCTGCGAGTGTTTAATTAACTACTGCATATGTTCTTGGGGTGGAGCTTCCAAAACTTGTACCTTAGAAGCAGAACGTGCCCAACGTGCTCTTTTAAAAGTGATGTTTAGGTTGCCTTTCAAACATCCCACCGACGAACTTTATAACAAACATAATATTTTGAGTATTCGTAAAACTTTCATATTTGAATGCGTCAAAGCCCTTCATAAGAATAAAGATAGTAATACAACTACAAATAGTAAGAGAATTCATAGATTTAATTTACCTACTGTTAAAAGTACATTTGCCACAAAAAATTTTAAATTCCTTGCACCCTACTTATATAATATTTTAGATAAAAAGTCCAATATAAAAAACCTGAAAGAGTATAATTTAAGAAAAATTACAAAGGAATGGCTGATGGAGTTAGATTATAACACATGTGAAAATTTATTTCAACGTAATAACTAAGTCATCACATCCATATTCACTTATAATTATACACACACACACACACACACACACACACACAAAAACAAACACACACACACACACACACACACTATAATTATTAATTCATATATTAGTTGTTTTTCTACACAAACAATTATTAAATTTATATATATGGGAAGTCCTTTTCTCCTTAAGTACAGGTCTTCCTAGTTAAGGAGTCAAGGCAACATTGAATTTGAATTTCTTGTGTATAACAATAAAGATTTTTTCATTTTCATTTCATTTAAAAAGACGTGTAGACAGGACAACGTCTGTCGGGTCCGCTAGTATAATATTATAAAAGAATTCTTAGATATAACTTAAATATGTTTTAATATTATTAATTCTTTAGTACGTATGATTTAAAATACTTGCATAACCTTATCTTATAAGAATATATTCCTTCACTTCTCACAAAGCCACAACGCAACACTGAATTTCAACTAACCGCACTCCTATTAACAACTCTTGAATTATTCATTACAAGAACATTTTTCATATTTATTTTATTCTCTATTTGAAAGAATAAGTAGTTAGAAATGAAAGGAGTCATCTGTTGTAGGTAAAGAGTTATGTTTATTCATTCTTACTTATTAATAACTAGCTGTCGCTCGCGGCTCCGTCCGCAGGGAATTAAAAATTATTAGTAGCCTATGTGTTCTTCCAGACTATGTTCTATATGTATGACAAATTTTATCTAGATTCGTTCAGTCGTTCTGCAGATACATTCAAACAAACATCCATCATAATACTCACAAATAAACCTACGACATTTCAAATTAAAAAAAATAACTCATCAACATCAAATAATAAAATGATTTAAATGTTTTCATATAATTTTACTTTCATTTAAAAAAATTATAAATGCGAATGTTTGGATGTATGTTTGTAAAAAGGTCTCTCCAGAATGTCTATATGTAACTCGATTAAATTTGGCATAGATGTAGTCTTGAAGCACACATATAGGCTATGATTCCGGAAACGTGTACGGTTCCCGTGGGATACCTTTGATTCACATATTTACTCGGTAACTCTACGACGGTTCAACACATCTTATTGAAAAGCATAGATATAGAACATAGTACCGAATAACATATAAAATACTTTTCATTCTTTGTTTTTATTCTTCGCAGACGAAGAGGTAAAAGCTGGTATTACTAATACTATAAATGCGAATGTTTAGATGCATGGATGTATGTTAGAAGGTATATCTATGACGGCAAAACGGTTTCGCTGAAATTTGGCAACACATAGGCTACTAATTAACTTTTCTAATCCAGCGCGGACGGAGTCGCGGGCGACAGCTATATTACACAATTTAGTGTAATGTTTGTAAGTAATGAATTTTGCACTTGAAATACGAAAGGCTCGCAGCTTATAGCTCGTAAATTTTTATTTTCTTGCGTCACGTGCTACACTTATAAAATAAAAGGTAAAGTTCGTTAAATATTTCACTTTAACCCAAACACCTGCGTCTATGTACCATAGTTTATCACTAGAAACTCTTAGTTTACTCTTCATAGCTTATATAAATCATCAGGAACAAAATACGATAGTTTTTAAAACTGAAAAATATCACATCAGGGATTGTTTTTTTTTTATATCATAAGGTGGCAAACGAGCGAACGGCCACCTGAAATAGCGAAGTGACCGTTGCCCATAGACATACGCAATTGCATATGCGTTGCCCACCTTTAATAGACGGAGGAGAGGATGCACAGAACGAGTAAGTGGGCAACTGAAATCGCCGACATAGCGAAGTGACTGATGCGTTACCTACCTTTAATCATTGTCTATAAATTTACCATACATTTATTGGAGCTTCAAAGATATATGTAGAATGGCAATAATATAAGTAGAGTAGATAGAGTCCGCAATTTATGTAGCCAGGAAGAACCCTTCACATCAATTAGGTAAATCCTGTCGGCACATGTTTATGTAAAGAGGATCGTACTAACCTCAAAGCTAAAGTGCCGCAAAACCGCAAACATTGTCAGAAACAGATTCTACGCACTGATACATTTCAACGTAACAACGTTTAAAATAACTCGGAGTTTACAACAAAAAAAAGGCCTTAAGTTTTATTCAACTAATTGCATAAATTGGAATTTTTTTATAATTATAATTTATTGAAAAAAAAGAACAATAAGTTAAATGTAAAGTGAAGCTAAAAGTTTTTTTTTTTTACTTGACAAACTGTCTCTCGCGTTTATATCGAATGGACATGTATCGTTTATTTTGAAAGCGACTTTACATAATTTTTCTTTTAAGAACAACTTAGGAAATTAAGATAATAAGACTAATATAATAATCAATCAGAATGTAACTAACTAAATAAATTTTAACAGTGCTACCACTTCTTCGCCCACACATCTTCGCACGAATCGGCCCGGCTCGCCCGGTGAAATACCACGACCACACAGAAGACAGGCGTCAAGTGGAAGCAATTCCCCGTTTTGTCTGATGAGTGTACGTCCCGGAGGCCTATGTAGTCCTCTTTCCTTTCACACCCTTTTTCTTATAAGCAGAGGATGGGAAGTGGAAGTGGACTTTCCGGATGAGTGGATGCATGGAAAGGGAAAATATTTTCATTCTGTGCATCCTCTCCTCCGTCGATTAAATGTAGGCAACGCATATGCAATTGCGTCTGTCTATGGGCAGCGGTCATTTCGCTATTTCAGCGATTTCAGGTGGCCGATCGCTCGTTTGCCACATTATGATATAAAAAAAAACTTTATAAACAATCGAAGAACATAAAAGTATTAACTGTTTTTTTAATTCTTTTCTTCTCTTTTTCTATTATATGACAAAATAAACTCTGAAAATGGGACGTATTTATTGAGAAAATACTTTCTCGTACAATCCATCATTCAGCAAATGGACTCTAAGAAAAGGTCTTAGAGAAGGATTTCCTTATTATTAAGGAACATATATGTATGTTTATTTTAATAACATTCGTGACATAGAGTTAAGTAATATGAAGAATTGACCGAAACACTTAAAAACATAGACATAATGATTTTGTTCCTGTTTTTCAGGTATGTATTTCTTATTCTTTTTTTTATCTATGGCAATAGAACACATGCCGGATACAACTAAAGTAAGTACAGGTTGTAAGTGCATAGTTTTTTTATGAGAGAAGAGGGCAAAGGAGCAGCGGGAACACCCAGATGTGCATCGACGCCCATGGACATCAGCAATACCAGAGGAACCGCAGATGCGTTGCCGGTTGTTTGAGATGGTGATACGCTCGCTTCTTGAAGGACCCTAAGTATACATTGTAGGTGTAAATTTCATCGTGTTAATATTATAAATGCGCATATTTACTGTTGAAATGTTTTCGATGAAATTTTGCATACATGTTGAATAATGTGGAAGAACACATAGGCTATTAAATATGTTTTTTTTTTTTTTAATACAGTACAGATGGCGTTGCGGTTACTGGTAATATCATAACAAAAGGATAAAAGTTAAAAATCGATAAAAGTTAGCAACACTTCCATATAACCGTCTATGTGAGTATTACTGTTTGTTTTACGACTTTAGTAGAATCACATGTACGCTGTTACGTTCAACACAAACGTTACATTAATCTTAACTCGAAAATTGAAAATCGTTTCTGTATCAGTTCAATACAAAAGAGAACATTAAATTATTCAAACTTTCGTGAGACATTATACTAGTGTAGTGGGCTCAGTGAGCGACGGGCCGCGTCCGCGAAATAATACCAGTACCACTCATCCTGATGAAGGGCCCCCGATGGGCTCGAAACTAGTCGGTGCCGTCACCGGACGAATATAAGTGAGTGTTTAGCCGTATTTATATATCAGTTTCCAAAAGAGAATAGTCTATATTAAATATTGTGTTTTAGTTGTCGCACACGACTCTGTCCTCGCGTTATTAAAAAGCTTAGTAACCTATGTATTCTTCCAGACTATGTTCTACATGACCAAAACTCTGTTACAGTTTGAAAGCGGTGGCCCATTTCATGAAATATCCGAATTTCAGATCATCAGTGCAGAGCTACGCGAAAGTATTGGAATAGCGACTAATAGCACTCGACCGCTTGCGACCATTTGTTCAACAATACCGACAATTTTTAGTTTTTGTTTTTTAAAAATTGTGTACCTATATAAGGAAACTATCTGTTGTCCATGACTCTGTTCGGACGAGATTAAATAGATAGTAGCCTATTCTCAGACCTACTGGAGGGGCATATAAAATTTCATAATATTCGATCAAGATTTGTCGAAAAACTACCACACACACACATACGTACGTACGTGAGACATGAGAATTTTATATATAAGATAGAGATTAATGGAATAGTATTATATATGTTTCCGCCTATACTATGTATTTAACTTTCAACTTTGTATATCATCATCATCCAGGGGCTCGGAGCCTACCCTCAGTTAAGCGTGATTAGGCCATGGTCAACCACGCTGGCCAAGTGCGGGTTGACTTCACACATATCTTTGAATTTCTTCTCAGATATGTGCAGGTTGCATCACGATGTTTTCCTTCACCGTAAGAACGTCGGTTAAATGTACATATGTAAATTGGAAATCGAAAAACACATTGGTACATGGCGGGATTCCAACCCAGGACCTGCAGATTTCAAGTAAAGTGCTTGACCCCTGAGCCACTGACGCTCTCCGGAGCCTCCGACGCACTTGCACAAAATTAAGTCTCCCTAGAGACGTAATTTTTTGGAAAAACCAATTTTGCTTATAGAATATAATGAACATTAAAGTATATTATTATTTAAATCACGCAACAGATATGTGGACAGTTATGATAAAAAGGCCGTTGGGAAATAAAAAACTGTTATTACGAAGGCCACAAAACTAATTTGCCTAAAATATTCTTATTTTAAGTAAGCACTTTATCGAATATTGTTGAAAATGCATTATTCTTTTAAACTTTTTAAATAAACAAGTGACTTAATAGCTTTATATTTTTGTAAGTGTTTCTTAAGAAATAAAGTATATTATATACAAAATTCTTGTCGCAATGTTAGTTACTATACTCCTCTGAAAAAGCTTCACCGATTTTTATGTAATTTTATATGGATCATTAGGTCTGGAAATCAGCTACTATCTATGTTTTCGTCCCGCGCGGAAGAAGCCGCGGGCGACAGCTAGTAAAATAGAAATACAACTTAGACTTAACTTGACTTAGGGTCCTTCAAGAAGCGAGCCTACCACCACCTCAAAGGCCGCAACGCATCTGCGGTTCCTCTGGTATTGCTGATGTCCATGGGCGTCGTTGAACACCTCGGTGTTCCCGCTGCTCGTTTGCCCTCTTCTGTTATTTATAAACAAAAGAAACAATACTTTGCATTTGTTTGGATTACAATATAAAAAGTAGCTAGATATGTAGACCGCTTCTCGTTTTACGTGTAATAAATTCAAAGTGAAGTGTCGGAGGCTTCTTATATAAGTTACAGAAGCTGTGTAAGATACTTCAAACATTTGCAAGTCATAACTACGCGCCAGAGAAAAATGTTAAACTTTAAAAATGCAACTTACACAAAGCGTCTGGAAGATGGCTAAGATAAACATAATACTCGTCTCCTTCACACCATTTTTATAAGAAAAGGATGGAAAGATAAAGATGACGGGGTACATCCTAGCCTTATTTTTCTATAAATTTAACGTGAAGATGTCAAGTGGAAGCAACGCGTTTTGCCTGATGAGTATGGTGCCGAAGGTCTAATTTTAGTCTTCTTTTCCATCCTATTCTTATAAGAAAAAGATGGAAAGGGAGAGTGGATTTGACAGAGAATCGGATTCACGAGAAGGGATTCTCCTGCGTAGATTAAAGGATGGAATCCCTTCATCTATAGCAGTGGTCACTTCGCTATTTTAGCGAAATGAAATGGCCGTTTGTTTGCCACTTTTTTCTGCTGCTGAAAAATACTTTTCATCCTATTTTCTAAGTAAAAGACATAGCAACCCTCATTTGAGATACCAACACCAGATTTATCTTTGCATTCCAAAAAAAAACTAAACCTAAGCAAGTCACGTACGTGTAAGAACATTTTTTCACTCGACTTTACTCGAATCGTATAAATTTCCATTGAAATGCCGTCGTTATGATGTCACATCAAACCCTTTTACGCGGATGAATCTAAAATCTAACGTTCTCTATACGCTTTGAACTAAACCATAACCTTATTCAGTTTATATCAATACGTTTGAATACATAAAGATAGCGTACACAACAGGAGCGAACATATTAAATCGTAGATCCTAAAGCGAATAAAGAAAATTGTATATTTTTTCTTCTTCCCTAAGTTAAGTCACTTTACCACCTAAGTACAACTAGTACGTTGGTAAAGGGGCTGTCAGAGAACCAGGAACGGCCTTAGCCGTCCTGTTTTTGTTTTGTTCTATTCTATATTCACCCTTTGTGTGTGTTGTTGATGAGTGTCCAGTGTCACCAATACAAAAATATGTCGACATCCCTGTTAATTCCTAAAGTTAAAAAAGTTAAGTAGAGATAACAATATATTTAAAAAAAACACATAAAAACATAACAATTAATAAGATAAAGGAAATATTTATAAAGAGTGTTGCAATGCTAACTGGTTAAGGTTAGGTGTGTGTTCGTGTCTGTTTGAACGATAGAATCTCTAAAACATAAAAAAAGCTACTAGTATATAGTATACTCGTATATAGTAGTAGTAGTATATAGTATAGTCGTCAATATTCTTTAATTATTTACTAAGATCCTTTGGAATTGTATGTATTTAGAGCTCTAACGAGATCATTAAAAGAGAACAAAAGTAAATATACAAAAATGTGTCCGCCCTTATCATTAATTAGACGGCTTTCATTATCCATCGAATGAAACCAACTTCCCTAATCACATTAATAAGTGTTGTTTGGACGGTTTTTTCTGATAATTATCTTCCCTAAAAAACTCCTTGTTAAGTTAGCAAGAGGATTTATTTACGATCAATCTTTTCTTACTAATATTATAAATACTTATGTTTAGATGGATGGATGTTTGTTATAATTGAATTTATCTCCAAAACGACTGCATAGGTTTCACTAAAAAGCATAGATGCATAGCAAACATAGTCTGGAAGAACACACAGGCTACTAAGTTTTTTTCTTAATTTCGCGCGTATAGATATAGAGTAGCGTGCGACATCTAGTATTCCACATATCAGAGTAAAGCTGGAACAAATGAAGATACAATAGATGTGCAATAGATTTAGGAGAAATACAGGTAGCAATATCGGTGTGAATTGAAATGCATAACTCAGTAGAATACTACATAGGGTGTTGTAAAAATTAAATTGATAGTTCAATACACACGTGCCCGTCCGGAATATAGAACCTCTGCCAACTTTACAACTACAAGATGAAGTCAGTGAATTTGAATTGAGTCATAAAAGTGTGAATATTTTTAAAATAAGACTGTCATTCTATAATTTTTTTTGTAAGTTGCCGCATTAAATAATGAAAATAAAAACTCGCGTTTTAAATCAATTAATTAAAGAATTGGACTGCCGTGAGTTCGACCTTGCTTACACGCAAAATACGCGCTAGTTGTGAAATTGAGAAAGTTAGTTGTATGAGTGAATGTTTGGTTGGATGTATGGATGTTTGTTTAAAGATATCTCTAGGACGACTGCATCAATCTTGCTGATATTTGGCATAGATATAGCCTGGAATAACAGTCAACTCTTTTAACAGTCAGTTTTTTTTTAATTCAACGCGATCGAAGTCGCAGCAACAGTTAGTATTAACTATTTTACAAACTCACGAGTCTTGTAGTAAACTGGATTCACTAATGTCCTTGTCTTAACATTATCTTCTCTAATTACAGGCTGAAACAAACGAGCGCCTTTCGGCAATTACAAGAAGACTAAGAATCACCTATTATTTACATTTAAAGTTTAGACAATATTTTTTAATTAGTTTGCGTGATAATAATAAAAAATTTAGTCTCTATTTCGTTGCCAATTTATCTTATAAATATATTATATTAAAAAGCAAAAAGTATTTGTCAGGATGAATAGTATTCCGTGTTACATCCACGTTTTTTTTATAAGAGAAGGGGGCAAACGAGCGGCGGGAACACCGAGGTGATCAACGACACCCATGGATATCTGCAACACCAGAGAAACTGCAGATGCGTTGCCGGCCTTTAAGGAAATGGTATGCTCGCTTCTTGAAGGTCCCTAAGTCGTATTGGTTTGGAAATACCGCCGAGGACAGACCGTTCCACAACGCGGCTGTGCGAGGCAAGAGGTTGCGCGAGAATGTTGGAGAGAAATTGTTACAAACTTACATCCATCCATACATAGATACCTACATTCTTTTAAACTTTCGCATTTTCCAAAGAGGAGGAAGCCAGTATTTATATTACCTTACTAATGTTATAAATGCTAATGTTTGGATGTATGTATAGATCGAATGTTTCTTAGGAGAAATCTGCAACACAGCTGCATAGGCCTTACTGAAATTTGGAATAGATGTAGAACATAGTCTTGAAGAACATAGGCTAATAGTTATTTTAATTTGCGCGGAATGAGTCGCAGTCCTAACTAGTTGTTCATAATTTGTTACTTATTTAAGGTAAAACTAATAACAACTATGAGAATCCCACTCCTTTGTAATTGTTCAAAATAGTTTCTCACACGCTGAGAAAAGAAAATGTTTACGTTAAAAGTTTGTTACATTGTTCTTGAAACAATGGTCTAACGATCCTTTTGTCTGCGTTCCTATTATCGTTAATTAATAAAGTAATATATTGTTATTAATCGAAAGGAATGTAGCTATAGTTTTATACTTATTTTATTAGATTTGAAATGAAAGAGAATTTAAGACAGACCACTTCGGTACTGCACAAAAATATATTTATCTCACTCACTCGCACTGAAAAACACAGACAGTTGTATGCGTTGTTATTGTAGATTTTCTTTACTTAACTTACCAGTACTTTACCAGGTAAGCTTGCAACAGTTTGGTACACGAGAAACGTCGAATGACGGAATTCGAATGCACGACCCAAAAATCCGTAGTCCGTACCCTTAACCATTCTAGCTTATTAACCAGCTATTAACCCTTCTTTTAAATAGACCGTTATTAGTACTTTTCTATTAGTTTTTTTGTTTAGTAATTACTACCACACAGAAGACAGGCGTGAAGTGGAAGCAAATCCACGTTTCGTCTGATGAGTGAGCGTCCCGGAGGCCTTATTTAGTCCACTTTCCCTTCCCACCCTTTTTCTTATAAGGAAAGGATGGAAAGTGGAAGTGGACTTTCCGGATGAGAGGATGCATGGAAAGGGAAAATGTTTTTTTTCTGTGCATCCTCGCCTCCGTCGATTAAAGGTAGGCAACGCTTATGCAAATGCGTAAGTCTATGGGCAACGGTCACTATTCAGCTATCGCTATTTCAGCGATTTCAGGTGACCGCTCGCTCGTTTGCCACCTTTCGATATAAAAAAAATATATATTTACTAAGCTAAAGAAATATTTCAAATCGGAGTTAAAGGAGCCAACAAATCACTAGTGAATAAGGAAAAAAGCAATTTATACAGCAAAACAAAACCAATCAGAAATTCACTTGTATCCTGGTAACGTACGAGTTTTTCTTTTTGTTCATTTATTTTATTTGACCTACAAGTGAATCCCTTTGGATTTATAATATATTGTCTAAATCAAAGAGATATACGACCATTCCAACGGTCGTTTGACCTTTGGGGACACCGATCATTTGCGAAAATACCTTCAAATACCATTACCTCACCGTTATTTATTAATCTATTAGCTATATTTTTTTTCAGTAGCCATCGTTTCTTTCCAGACAATCTTCTACGTCTATGCCAAATTTTAGCAAGATTCATGCAGCCGTTCTGAAGGTACCACCACAGATTCAAACACTCGCATTTATAATATTAGTAAGATGTATTGTTAGGTTAGGTTATTAATAACTGCAACAGATCAATGTCAGTCGACAGTCGTCATTAAGCGTCTCTTAGGGGAGATTTAGTGTGTGTTTACACTAAGGGACAGCTGAGTAAACTGCTGATTACGAATGTAACAGTATGACATGTAGGCATAGAAGGCACACACAAGACAGGGCAGATGAATCCAGTTCCAGTCGGATTATTAAGAAAGGAACCTTAAGGAAATATCTAAAGGGTAAACGCGGTTCATATCTAGTCAAAGAACATTTTATAATAACTTATATATAAAAGTGTCATGTCAGAATCGACTGCTATCTATTTTCTAATCTCGCGCGGACGGAGTCGCGGTTGACAGCTAGTTATCATGCTACAGACTTACGCCATCTTTTTCAAATTTAATAATGAAAAGCCATTTATGAAGCAATTTAACAACGTCTTTGTTCCTGAAAATGACGTTAATATTTGATAAGTTTGTCGCTTATATAGACTGCAGGAGGGAAGCCTTTAGCTACCCCGTAGCTCGTAGCCCGTAGCTCATACGTAGCGCGTAGCTAAATAAATAATGCAGACGATGTCAAATACAAGGGTTAGTATCAACTGTCATCGAACTTTATAAATAAGTAATATTCATTCGATTTATCAAAATACAAGCTGTTGCCCGCGACTCTGTCCGCGCGGGATTAAAAAAAAAAAACCTAATTAGTAGCCTATGTGTTCTTCCAGATTATGTTCTATACCTATGCATTATTATACCTGTGGTCTATTCATCGAAATCCGTTAAACTGTACAAATGATACCTCCTAACAAACATCCATCCATCTAAATATTTGCATTTATAATATTTGTAAGACTAACATGGTTACATATGTATTGTCCGACAAGGCTAGCGCCCCCCTTTCAACGCCTAAAAATGTCAGTAGATCCTCTTTGTATTGTAGCTCTTAGGTTATTTTTATGTCTAACAGTGGTTCGTGTCGAGTGTCGTGTCGAGACCAAAATCTCCGTTTAAAACATGTTGTTATGGTTGTATACAGATATATTGGTTTCAGAAACTAACAATAAGTAGGTTGTTTATGTATTCTGACAGAACATACCGCGATAGCAGCGCCTCTCACCGGCTTAGATATTCATGTTCGACTATAAATTGCTAAAAGTATGAATACGAAATAAACGTCCTCGACTTTATAATGCTTTACATTATCCTTATTTCACCCTTTTCATGCCTTTATCAATGGAATTTCAATAAACTTTGTGTGTAATGTCAAATATCCTTTTATAGGAAATTCTTCAAATAGTAACTTAGCCTTGTTAACGTAACTAATATTATAAATGCGAATGTTTGGATGGTTGGGGGAATAGATGTATGTTTGTTAGAAATTATATTTAGAACGGTTGAATAAAATTGGTCAATGAAATCATTAAAAAATTATTTATTTTATGTCAAACTTATCGTGTGTTTTTTAGACCAAAATCTCTGTATAAACATATCGTTATCCCTGTCATAATCTTCGACAAAACAGAGATAACGATATGTTTCAAGAGAACGTTTTAGTCTCAGAAATCCACGTTTAATCATATAATCAATTCTCTGTTTATTACTTTGGAACAATAAACTTCGTACTACTCTGATTACGGTTTCCAATTGGCTCCCGGGGATAAGAAAATGTTTAATTAAACACTCCTTTAATGTACAGTACTTTTAGGTTTTCCTTTATTAAGCACTTAAAGAGCACATTTAAATTGACATAAATACAGAGCTTAGATACTTAACAATTAACTTGAATAACTTAATTCAAATCTTATAAAATGCTATTGCACAGTTAATGTCGTCTAACTAAAATCATGTAAAAAATTATTGTCTTTATTTTTGAAAGATAAAACGATTAAATGACAATATTATTATATATTTTTATAAGTGTTTCGGCAATTACAATCGATACATACAAAGTATCCATAGTTATTGCTTTTCTTACTAATATTATAAATGCGAATGTATGAATGGATGGATGTTTGTTTTATAGGTAACTCTAGAACGACTGAACGTAGTCTGCTAATATTTAACAAAGATGTAGAACATACTCTGGAAAAAAACATAGGCTACTAATTAAGTTTTTTTTTTTAATTCTGCACGGACTGAGTCGCGGACAACTATTTTATATATAAATAATGTGTTTTACTATACTCATTATTAATAACTTTCGTATTATTACTACAATTTTCCATGAGTATAATTTCAACTAATATTATATCTCCGAACTTAAAAAGGCGGGAAAAGTAACCAAACATCGGCGAATTGAAACCTCTTTTGTTGGCTGAACAAAAACTCAAATGCAAAGTACACAGTCGGCAGGAAATGGATGGATATTACCCTGTAGGCGTAGAATAAGTCAACAAAGGGAAGAAAATATCAAAGAAATACAAGGAAACATTATTCGCACGAAAACTGAGTCCCAAAAATAATATCGTACCGTCATGAGCCGCGCTTAACCGCCGCTTTCCATGCTATCTTTTCCTGACGATTCTTTATTTACACAATTTATTATTACACTAGCTGATGCCAGTGACTTTGTCTGCGGTAAACTATTGATTTGAGTTATTTGACATAAACAACTCAAATCTTTTTTTTTAATTTCTTCTATCTTTCCAGTTGGAGTAACTCGAATTTATTTCTCTTCTTACTTCCACCATTTTCTATGAGATAGATAAAGAAAGGCATAAAATGGGCAAATCTGTTCAGTAATCTGGTATTAAATAATGTTCTAATTATATCTTATTAACATTATAAATGCGAATGTTTGGATGGATGGATGTTTGTTAGAACCTATCTCCAGAATGGTTGCATGGATCTCGCCGAAATTTCGCTTAGATATAGAAAGTAGCCTGGAAGAATACATAGTCTTTTCTTAATTTCGTGTGGACATCGCGGGCGACAGCTAGTTATTACATCATCATCATCATCATCATCATCATCATCAGCTCACTATACGTCCCCACCGAGGGGCTCGGAGCCTACCCTAAATCAAAGGTGACTAAGCCATAGTCAACCACGCTGGCCCAATGCGGGTGGGTTGACTTTACACATATCTTTCAATTTCTTCTCAGATATTTGCAGATTGCATCACGATGTTTTCCCTCACCGTAAGAACGTCGGATAAATGTACATATGTAAATCAGAAATCGTAAAACACATTGGTACATTGCGGGAATCGAACTCAGGACTTGCAGATTACAAGGCAAGTGTTGAAACCCCTGAGCCACCGACGCTCTTAGTTATTACATAAGCTTATATAAATAACAACTACAGACACATTGTCGTCTAATCCATTATGTGAAATTGAACTGGCTATCTTTTGAATTACGGTCAGCAGTATTTATGAAATAAAATCCGAGTCACTCCAAATCATATGTACAATATCTCGAGTATGTCAAAGCGAAAATATTAGAAATCATAAAATGGAAGCGAAAACCAATTGACATTTATTACTTTAAATCCGGACTCTATTGGAAACATTTAAAATATCCTCGTCTACTCTATAAATGTTATAGAGTAGACGAGACTATTTGACGTATTATTTTTTTTTATATCATAAGGTGGCAAACGAGCGAGCGGCCACCTGAAATCGCTGAAATAGCGAAGTAACCGTTGCCCATAGACAAACGCAATTACATATGCGTTGCCTACCTTTAATCGACAGAGGTGAGGATGCACAGAAAGAAAATGTTTTCCCTTCCCATGCATCCTCTGAACCGGAAAGTCCACTTCCAGTTCCCATCCTTCCCTTATGACAAAAAGGTTGGGAAGGGAAAGAGGACTAAATTAGGCCTCCGGGACGCACACTCATCAGACGAAACACGGAATTGTTTCCACTTCACGCCTGTCTTCTGTGTGGTCGTGGTATTTCACCGGGCGAGCCCGGACAATTCGTGCGAAGATGTTAAAGCGGGATCTACCACTGTTAAAATTAATGCGTATTTGATTTTCTCCATTTTGGCGCGGATGGTAGATGGTTTGTAGTGGTGGTGTAGATGTGAACTAATAATATAAGCAAATAACTATCACCTAACATGAACAGACGCGTTTAAATCGGAACGTAGTAAATGCATTCACTTTCAAGGAAACGCGTATCCATTTATAAAGATCAATGGCCTCGTTAAATGTACAAAACGTTAAACTGGATTTATATTTACTTAGATCCTAAAATTGAAATGGTTATTTTTTTATTATTTTATTAGATCCCACACTACGACTTCCATTTTCAAGAAAAACGACCAAGAAGGCGCTAATCCCGGTGGAAATACTGTTCCTAAAATAAACATAAACACTAATATAATTTTTTCTACGACTTTTTAACAGCAAAGGTTGTAAATGTTAGCTTTATTTGTAAATATATGAAAATAAATGGTATATTTTTATAAACTATGTGTAATTTTTATCGTAATATATCGCAATAACATTTGCTTCAAGCAATCACTTTAAGGAATAGGTAGTATTTTCTGATACTCGTTATTTTCTTATACTCAAAGGGATTTTGCTCATCCATATTTCTACTAAGTTGATTTATATTTCTAAGATTTATGAAACTGTGGTATAAAACATACTTTTATCACGTTAGATGTTAGACGTATCCTATTTTATTTGCTTATACATTTTTTCTCCGCGGCTATAAATATGTTTCAGTGTATCAATGAATGAAATTATTATGAACACAATTATTACATTGTGATTACAATAAAATACTTTAATTTCACGACGGGTTAGTCTATCTATTCTCTCTGAAAGATAAACCGTAGGGTTAATAGATATCCTAGAATTCCCTCTATGAAAAAATTTACATTCTGTATATTGTCATCGGTACTGTCAGAAATAAAAGTGTTGTTATTTTTTCCAAATTTTTAAACAGAAAATCTTTAAAACATTTAAACAAGATGTCCGTGGATGTCATTGATCACCTCGGTGTTTCCGCCACTCGTTTGCCCCTTGCTCTTAAAAAAAAACAATATTATGAAAAGTATTTCTTTAAAATTATTTTAGTACGATAACCCACGTCTCTGTTTGCATATGAAGTTAATCTTCTTAATAATTATCGTTGTCGGCGTGATTGTACAGTAGCAAAATTACGAGAAATTAGTTCTAGATTTTCTGCAAATGTCGAGGATTTCTATTTTTCTGGGGGTGGTGCTTTCTAATCTCTACCTTTAAATAAAAAAATTAACAATAATTCAGTAGCTTTCGTTTTGTAAATAATGGCAACTGCCAACGAAATGTCAATGTCAGTCACGGAAATATAGATTTTCCAAGTTTCTCGTTATATTAGAATTTTATAGTTTTTGTCTTATTATTTTGAAAAATATGATGTAAATCACAAAAGAAAAGAGTTACTTGTTAATTTATTGGAAAACAATGTAGAGATATTCTTTTATATCTTTAACAGGAAAGAACTTTAAGTCATAAATACAAACAATAAGAATTTTGTGAGAGAATATTTACATTTCTAAACTTACTTTAGTACCATTAAGCACAATAACAATGAAGTATTCAAGTTTTTCTGGTATATTTTGCATTGTAATTATGCAATACGTATGTGCTACGTTGTGTAAGTGCTACTATTACTTCCCATTTATAAATCTTATTCAATAAATAAGGTTTTCAAATTACTGAGTAATTTTAACTAGATATACCATAATTTACTCGATAACACTAACAAATAAATCAAAGAATCTATAAATAATACATAAATGTTATATTAAAGTATTAGAAATATTAATTTAGGTCTTAGATACAAAAATACAATAATATATTTACTCCAACTTATAATTTTTTTTTTAAACTTCAGGCTCGCTGTCAAACAATCTCAAATATTACGAAACACTTCATTCATCAAGTTTTAACCACCATGTAGTGAAAAGAGGTGCAAAACAATCAAACCATCCATTCAATACAATCAAGGAATTGCACTTTAAAACTCTCGGCAAAGACTTCAGACTTATTTTACATCCTCACAGTACTGTGCTACATTCAAACTTCAAAGCTTATGCAGTTGATGGTGAAGGAAAGAAAACTGTTGTTCATGTTGGTAAGATAAACACATATTAAAAAAAATGGTTATAAACGTAAGTTAAATAACATGGATAGCCATGAAAGTGTATCTTAATCTTAGTTTTTATGTAACTAACAAATACACATATAGTCAAACCTGGCTAAGCAAGAAACCACTAAAAGCCTGAATCATTGTCCAGACCCAACTAGATAATAACCATAAGCAAGAAATTGGAAAAATCTATCCTCGGATTTTTCCTTAAAGGTTGGCAATGCATCTGCAGTTCCTCTAGTGTTGCAGATGTCCATTGGTCGCGTTTTTCCCCAAAAAAAATATTAGAGCAGAGAGACCTCTAAGATTAAGAGATACATAGCGGTCACTTGAACTCTTGCATTCCTATGTTTCCAGATCGAGGCAACTTTTACACTGGCAGGGTGTTTGGTGAAAAATTATCAGATGTAAAGTTACATATTGATAATGGTGTTGTTACTGGCATTATACATACACCTGATGAGACTTATCATATTGAGGTAACCACCATACTAATATATATGGATGGATCAACAGATCTTGATGAAATTTGGCATAGATGTAGAAAATAGTCTGGAAGAACACATAGGCTATTAGTTAAGTTTTTTTGTTGAATTTACGCATGGACAGAATCATAGGCGACAGCTTGTATTATATATTTGAATGTTTAGATGGATGGATGGATGTTTGTTAGAAGGTATCTCCCATACAACTCAATGGATCTTGATTAAATTTGCCACAGATGTAGAACATACTCTGAAAAGCACATAGACTACTTAATAAGTTTTTATTAATTCCATTCAGAGTCATGGGTGATCGCAAGTACATTAATAAATTGTCAAATTATAAATCAGTGTTTTTTTTAGCCATCATGGAGACATTTACCAGACCAGGATGATGGGACTATGATAACTTACCGTTCATCAGACATACACTTTAGTTGGACACATAATAATGGTAGCAGACCTCGTGTTTGTGGTTATGTTAAAGAAGGACAAGGTATGTAATAATAAATTGGAGACATTATTAATTATGACACAATTTAAATATACAAAATAATATTACAATAATTTTAACAATGGTAGAGCGAGCTTTAACATCTCCGAACGAGTTGTCCCGGCTCGCCCGGTGAAATACCACGACCACACAGAAGACAGGCGTCAAGTGGAAGCAATTCCGCGTTTCGTCTGATGAGTGTGCGTCCCGGAGGCCTAATTTAGTTCTCTTTCCCTTCCCATCCTTTTCTTTATAAGGAAAGGATGGGAAGTGGAAGTGGACTTTCCGGATAAGAGGATGCATGGAAAGGGAAGATATTTTCTTTCTGTGCATCCTCTCCTTCATCGAGTAAAGGTAGGCAACGCATATGCAATTGCGTATGTCTATGGGCAACGGTCACTTCGCTGTATCAGCGATTTCAGGTGGCCGCTCGCTCTTTTACCACCTTATGATATAAAAAAAATAATTACTAACAAGATAATAATCTCATAAGGTTAATAATCTAATAAATTTTATAAAAATTTCTAGAACTTGAAGACGATGATGAAGATTATAATTATAATGTTGAAAGTAAACAGGAACAAATGGAAAAGAATAAATATTTAAAGAAATCACAACAAAGCGACCACCATAACAATGTACCTTATAAAGATGGAAACAAAAAAAGAGTGAAACGACAAAGTGATTATGAATATACACCAACAAAAACAAGATGCCCTCTACTATTAGTAGCCGATTACAGATTCTTTCAAGAAATGGGAGCAAGTAATACAAAAACAACAATTAGTTATTTGGTATGTTTATTCTTGAATAATAATATTATCTGAATGTATGTATGTATGAAGAGCGTCGGTGGCTCAGGGGTTAAGCACTTGACTTGTAATCTGTAGGTCCTGGGTTCAAATCCCGCCATGTACCAATGTGTTTTTCAATTTCCGATTTACATATGTACATTTATCCGATCTTACGGTGAAGGAAAACATCGTGATGCTGCACATATCTGAGAAGAAATTTCAAAGATGTGTAAAGTCAACCCGCACTTGTCTAGCGTGGTTGACTATGGCCTAATCACCCTTAACTTAGGGTAGGCTCCGAGCCCCTCGGTGGGGACATATAGTGAGTTGATGATGACATGATGATGATTATCTGAATGGATTTTTGTTAAAGGTATCTCCAGTACGGTACAACAGATCTTGATGAAATTTGGTATAGATATAAAACATAGTCTGGAAGAACACATAGACTACCTATGACTCCAGATATGTGTTTGGTTCCCTCGGGATTTTATTTCATATTTACTTGATAACTCTGCAACGACTCAATATATTTTATTGAAGTTTGGTATAGATATACTGTGCTGTCTGTTTGTAGGCTATTTAGTAAATATATTCGCGTACAGAAGCTAATTTCACCAGAAATTATATTTTTAATAATTATTCGTATTATTTTTTTCAGATAAGTCTAATAGATCGTGTTCATAAAATATACAATGACACAGTCTGGCAAGATCGACAGGTTAGTACATATATTAAAAAAAATATTTTGAAATTATATATATATATTACGAAAAAGGTTATATGTCTAGAGATGTAACCTTTTTCTTCGGGATATTTTTTTAGTAGGCGTTAATTTTTTTTTTAGGATATGGATGGGTTTAAAGGCATGGGTTTTGTGATAAAGAAGATACTGGTGCACTCCGAGCCGACGCGCGTGCGGGGCGGCGAGGCGCACTATAACATGGTGCGAGAGAAGTGGGACGTCAGGAATTTACTTGAGGTATGAACCCCACTTCACTTTATCTGTCTTTATAACTCTTTTCTAGGTATAAAGTTGTATATATTTTATACTAAATTTTTAGTATAAATATTTTATAATTATCCCGCGGTCTATCTTACTAATGTTATAAATGCGAATGTTTGAATAGATGGATGATTGAAGGTATTTCCAGAACGGAAATTTAGTATAGATGTAGTACATAGGCAGATATTTATGTATTTTTAATTATTTATTATTTTTTAATTGTCTAAAACTGACTTGATTTTGTGGTTACAAGTTTTTATAATTCTAAACGATTAAGAAACGTATAAAGTCCTTACAATACTGTACATATTGTTGCATTAGAAAGCTTTAACCATTTCAGGCTGTATTTCTACCTGGGAACATATTTTTGATAGGTTTTCAGCCGCGAGTACTCGCACAAGGACTTCTGCCTGGCGCATTTATTCACAGACCTGAAGTTCGAAGGAGGCATCCTCGGGCTCGCGTACGTCGGCTCTCCTCGCAGGAACTCCGTCGGCGGAATATGTACTCCAGGTATATACTGCATCTATACATAGAGGGGGTTGGCAGAGTCCATGCTATTTGGTGTGGTTTCGACACACCTTTCGAGCTTCTTCTACATTCATACATCTACATGCATCCACATCCATGCCTTAGTTTTGGGTACTTTATATCATCAATCTGGATGATATAATTCTGTCTTATGTAAGACATAGTATTTTCTGTATTATTTCGTATTTGATTTTCGCCATTTTGGCGGTGGTGTGCATTCGAACTATTATAATAATATAAATAGAATAAAATGTTACGTAACATCAACAAGCGCGTTTAAATGGGAACGTGGTAAATACTGTAATTTCCAAGCAATCGCCTATCCATTCTTAGAAATCAGTGTAAACAGTTATATCTCCAGATATGACTTTTTACATTGATTCAGTCGTTAGTTTCAATCTGAATTTTTTTTTTACATTCATAATTTAAAACTTATTTGCGATGATATCATGGGATATTGGAATTTATGAGCATATTTTCATTTTGATATTTGTTTGTGTGATATAAAAAATAAGCTTTGTTTTCATTTGTGTGATTTTTTCGGTTTTATAGTTTTTTTTTTTAAATGTTTTCACAATTTTTATGTTATAGTTATGTTGTTGAGGTTATATTTTGCATAAATGCTTTACATTTTTCACGTGCGATATTTTTATGTTGGTATTTACATTTTGTTTTTATTTTTTGTTTTCAGCCATTTCGCTGCGAAATGTGAGTGTTTTATGTTGTTTTTGTTTGCTTTATATATTTGTTTCAATATATTTATTTATTCTACACATGTAAAATCTGCTTTATTTTTGGAATTAAGGAGTAACTCTAATTTTGAATCACATAACATAAAAGACTGAATTATCTATTTTAATTATATCTATCCATCGATATTCCTAAAATTTATTTTATCTTTGTGATTTATTGAATTACTAGCTGCATCCCGCAACTTCGCCTGCGCGAAATTAAACAAAAAAAATAATAAGTAGCCTATGTATATCGTTTTCTTGACTACGTTCTGCATCTATGCTAAATCTCAACGAAATCCATGCAGCCGTTGTTGAGATAATTTCTATCAAACATCCATCCATTTTACTTTGGCATTTATAATATTAGTAAAATAGTAAGATTTTAAAGTTCATTTTAACTGGTAATCAAACATTAAAAAGGAATCTTGGTATTTATCTACACAATTTTATTTCACACGGTTCTTTACACCTATTTTAATTGGATATCAATACAATCTTACTTCTTACTAATATTATAAATGCTAACATATGGATGGATGGATGTTTGTTAGAATGTATCTGCAGAACGGTTGCATGGATCTCACTAAAATTTGTCATAGATGTAGAACATAGCGTGGAAGAACACATAGGTTACTATTTTGTTTTAATACCGTGCAGACTGCGCGGGCGATAGGTAAATAGAATTATAAATTAACAGAATACTTCAAGAATGGATACACATTGTACTTGAACTCTGGTTTGAGTTCGTCTCGGAATCACTACGGTCAGCGTGTGATAACTCGCGAGGCGGATCTTGTGACTGCGCACGAGTTCGGTCACAACTGGGGCTCGGAACACGACCCTGATGTTGTGGAGTGCTCGCCCACAGCCAGCCAGGGCGGCTCATACCTCATGTATACCTACAGTGTCAGCGGATATGATGTTAATAATAAGGTAATAGATACGACATTTTATATGCGAAAAAGGTTACATCTGTTATATGACGCACGAAAAGAGTTACATCTTTAAATTAAATGGAATATACAGTTCTAAATGTTAGTTTTCCATGTGTAGAGGTTCTCGCCGTGCAGCCTGCGGTCTATCAGGAAGGTGCTGCAAGCCAAGTCTGGGCGCTGCTTCTCCGAGCCTGAGGAGAGCTTCTGCGGTAACCTGCGTGTTGAGGGCGGCGAGGAATGTGATGCAGGATTACTTGGTAATATAACTGTCTATAGTTCTCATTGACTCACACTATGTCTGTCTCTTTTGCTCTCACATTCTCACACTATGTCTGTCTCTTTTCCTCTCACATTCTCACACCATGTCTGTCTCTGTTCCTCTCACTGTCTCACATTATGTCTGTCTCTTTTGCTCTCACATTCTCACACTATGTCTGTCTCTGTTCCTCTCACTGTCTCACACTATGTCTGTCTCTTTTGCTCTCACATTCGCACACTATGTCTGTCTCTTTTGCTCTCACATTCGCACACTATGTCTGTCTCTTTTGCTCTCACATTCTTACACTATGTCTGTCTCTGTTCCTCTCGATGTCTCACACTATGTCTGTCTCTTTCAGTTTGTCATGTATTTTGTTTTGTTGTGTACAGGTACAGAGGACAATGACATGTGTTGCGATAAGAATTGTAAACTACGCAAAAATCAAGGAGCTGTTTGCAGGTAATTCTCTTACTAATATTATAAATGCGAATGTTTGGATGGATGGATGTTAGAAGGTATCTTCAGAACGGTTGAAAAGATCTCGATGAAATTTGGCATACAAATAGAACATGGAAGAACACATAGGTTACTTATTTTTCTTTAATTCCTTGCAGACGGAATCGCTAGCGACAGCTAGTATGCATAAAAATATTATAAATTCGTTTCGGAGTTTAGTAATATTGTGATACGAGAATGTTATGTATAAGATTGTGTTGTGTTAGTGATAAGAACTCGCCATGTTGCGCGGGCTGCGTGTTCGCGGCGGCGGGCGCGGTGTGTCGCGAGCCCGCACACGCAGCTTGCGAGGGCGAAGCCACCTGCACCGGCGCCTCCGCCGACTGCCCCAAGGTAACACAACACACACAACTGATATAAAAGAGTTACAAGTCTGAGATATAACTGTTTACTTTGCTTTAGAATCAAGAATCATCCTATATGTGGCAGTCTTCAACAAATCTAAAATTCCTGACACTCACCCCTTGAACTCCATGGTTAAACCAGCTCTGGTCTTATCACTGACCTCTTTATATAGACAGGTTATAAGACATAGAATTTTGTGCCTATTTGATTTTCGCCATTTTGGAGCTAATGCATTGTATGGATTTGAACTATAATATATATATATATAGAATTAAATGTCACGTAACATCAGTGGGGTTAGACAAAGTGTATTCGCTCTGAAGCGATTTCATAACGAACTGCAAAAATGTATAGAACTGACAATAACTATATATAAGTCACGTGATTTTCGCGCCTCACTTCCATACATTTTTGATGTTCGCTATGAAATCGCTTCGAAGAGCATTTTGTCGAACTCCCCATGTTTAAATCTGAACGAAACCAAAGCTGTAATTTCCAAGTAATCAGTGTGTTATACAGAGAGATCAGAAACATCTGAAAGTTTGGCCAGCGTGGTTGACTATGGCCTAGTCACCCCTAACTTAGGGTAGGCTCTGAGTCCCTCAGTGGGGTAGTGAGCTGATGATGATACGTGCGCAGGCGCCGGCTATAGCTGACGAGCACGAGTGCGCGGAGCGAGGCCGGTGTCGCAACGGGTCGTGTGTGCCGTACTGCGAGACACAAGGCATGCATAGCTGCATGTGTGACATAGGTAAATACTAGGAAGAAAATACGACACTGCCGGTGTACTGGCGCAACACTAGCCTTACTAAAATGTCGACGTTTATGTCCCCTCACTAATCATTCTGACACTTGACTTTGTAACGAAAGCACGTCATTCGCGCTAAAGGATTTTAGTTAATAATGCCTAAAAATACATACATACACACAATAAAACAAAAATTTAACCTAAAAACGTGGTAGTTAAAAGAATTGAATTGACGATTTCTTACATTTTAACACCCATTCAATCTTACTCTTACTAATATTATAAATGCGAATGTTTGGATGGATGTTTGTTTGAAGAT
This sequence comes from Papilio xuthus, assembly GCF_000836235.2. Lineage (NCBI taxonomy): Eukaryota > Metazoa > Arthropoda > Insecta > Lepidoptera > Papilionidae > Papilio > Papilio xuthus. Next base: position 1,138,905 of record NW_013531726.1, read on the forward strand.
ATCATCAGAACGGCTGTATGGATCTCGATGAAATTTGTCATACATATAGAATCTAGTCTGGAAGAACACATAGGCTACTTATTAAGTTTTTTTTTAATTCCCTGCGAATGGATTCACGTGCGACTCCTTACATAGTTTTAGAATATATGTATATATTTTTCCTCTTTAGTTGCGGACGCGTGCAAACGTTGTTGCCGCAAGAGTTTGAACAAAACTTGCTTCCCAGTGGCACACAACGACATATTGCCCGACGGCACGCCTTGCATACAGGGATTTTGTAATAAGGTACGTTCTGCCCGACTCACAGCCGCGTAATCTTACTTCTTACTAATATTATAAATGCGAATATATGCATTCATGTTTATTAAAAGGTACTTCTATTACAGCTCAACGAATTTCAGATATTTTTTTTATTAATCTAGAAAACAGTCTGGAAGAACACAAGTCGCGGTTAAAACTTGTGAAGTACTATTTTTTTTTTACTTATGTTCATTAAAAAATATCACTTTTAACTTATTTTTTTTCTTCTATGTAATAAACACTTTTTCCACTAATCGACTAGTCAAGTGTCATTTTGTACCACGAGATGTAACATATGGTTTAGTGGAATAAGGGTTTAATGTAATATCAGGGTGTCTGCGAGAAGACTATCCAGGACGTGGTGGAGCGCATCTGGAATATAATAGAAGACATAAATATAAACAATGTGCTGGGTTTCTTGCGAGATAACATAGTGGGTGTTGCCGCGCTCGCCACCGCCCTGCTCTGGATACCTGCCAGCTGTTTGGTCTGTATTTATCTATATATTTTTTTAATATCATAAGTTGGAAAACGAGCGAGCGGCAACTTGAAATCGCTGAAATAGCGAAGTGATTGCCCATAGACATACGCAATTGCATATGCGTTGCCTACCTTTAATCGCCGGAAAAGGGGATGTACAGAAAGAAAATATTTTCCCTTTCCATGCATCCTCTCATCCGGAAAGTCCACTTCCACTTCCCATCCTTTCTTTATAAGAAAAAGGATGGGAAGGGAAAGAGGACTTAATTAGGCCTCCGGGACGCACACTCATCAGACTGTACGCCTGTCTTCTGTGTGGTCGTGGTAAATCACCGGGCGAGCCGGGACAATACGTGCGAAGATGTTAAAGCGGGCTCTACTATTGTTAAACTGTTATTTTGTAGTATTCGACATTTTTGTCTATATTTGAAATGTTTGATTCATCATCATCAACCTGCCCTTATCCCTATCGAGGGTCGGCACAGCATGTACTACTCCTGCATACATCTCTATCAGCCGTCATATCCGAGTCTACCCTCTTCTTACGCATATCCTCTTTCACACAGTCATTCCATACTTTTTTTGGTCTTCCTCTACCCTTGTAGCCTTGATTAATATTTTAAATAATTAAATTTAATAAAGTCTAATATTTTTTTGTTAACGAGTTACTAGAAACGTTAATTTTCTAAATTAAATCCTTTTTCTCTATATGTATGGTGAGAAGTTACTATGAGATGATAGGATGATATAAAAAAAAACTGCCAGTGTAATTGTCTATGGAATGACTCAATGATTAAATTTGATAATACAATAGGACGGTTCTTAATAAGGCTGTATGGGAGCCTTTTAAGGCAACACTAAATTTTCTTTAATTTTTTTATTTAAGTAACGATTGCTTAAAATCTTATCAAACATTTATCAACTTAAAAAAATAACAATAGAGAAGTTATGTTTTTTTTCCAGATAAGTTACGTGGACCGTCGCCGGCAACGTCAGTATCAGAAGTACGCGGAGTGGGAGCGACGACGCGACCTGCTGCATCCCGCCTCGCCCCGCAAGGTCATACATGTCAGGTAACTCATACAAACTGTATGATAACTCACATCGCATTCGCTTGAAAAAACAGGCAAAGGAACTAAGCCATACAGCCTTGTCTTTTATATTTTGAATATAAACATACAATTGTGAAATGACGGCTCTTAGTAGGCGCCACTGCCAAGTGTCATCTGTCAGAATTTTTATACGTCAATCTAGTGTGTTTTTTTTAATTAGAAATTTTTTTCTTGTTAAATAAGCCGGATTATATTTAAAGACATCCACAGCTGGATAAATAAAATATAACATACATTTTTTTTTTGTAAAAAAAAATGATGAAATTTTTGTATGTTTAACGGATTAATCAAAAAAAAATTTTTTTTTTAATTTTTTGAGTAAAATTTGACGGATGTCATTGCTATGACTCCACAGATTATTTTATAGTTTGTATATAAATATTCTCTTCATTTTGATATTTGATGCTCTCGCAGCTGTGAGCCGGCATTAAGTTTGAATCGTATTATACAGCGTACTTAAAATTCTATTATCCTCCTCACATTAAATTGACGCACTTTCTCATACGCTGTCAAGAATAAGAGTATATTGTTTTATTTTATAATTTTGTCCGGAGTGTCGGTGGCTCAGTGGTCAAGCACTTGACTTGCAATCTGCTGGTCCTGGGTTTGAATTCCGCCATTTACTAATGTGTTCTTCGTTTCGATTTACATATGTACATTTATCCGACGTTGTTACGGTGAAGGAAAACATCGTGATGCAACCTGCACATATCTGAGAAGAAATATAAAGATATGTGTGTAGTCACGCACTTGGCCAGCGTGGTTGATTATGACCTAATCACCCTCAACTTAGGGTAGCCACCGAGCCCCTCGGTGTGAACGTATAGTGAGCTGATGATGATGAATATTGTCCACAGATTACCGAAACAGAAGCCGACAGGTTTGAAGACTGTCATCCAAGGCACAAGTCAACTTTAAGCACACATTAATATAGTTTTTATTAAGATTAAAAAATATATCATAAAAATTCTGTTTAGTGAAAAAAAATTGTTCAACTTTATTTTTTATTTTTCCATACCTTTACTATACATAGGATTAAATAAAATATAAATAAATTTTTCTCAATGCTTTTATTAAAACCCCTCAAAATATAAAAAAAAATCCATAAATCCGTGCCGAGTTCGTTTAAAAAGATCAACTTTTATAAAATCACCCAAATAATCCCATTAAAAAATATAATATGTAAAAAAACAACATTTTTTTATAATTTTACTTTCTGCGTATAATGTTTAAGGGTATTCCCCCCACAGGTGATACTGTCGTCCTTCTAGGATCGTATTCAATAACTTTGGGAGTTTGCTTAGTCGCTTCAACTCTGAACTTCGAGAAGAACTTCAGTAGACAAACTCTGGATTGAACTTTGGCAAATCTCATACCTGGAAATAAAAGATGATTTTATCGTTTAAAAAAATTACGAAAATTCCGTCACTGAAACTCGTTTAAAAACAAACAAAAATAAAATACCTTCGAATTCATAACCTTTTTGTAGTCGACTAAAAAAACACACAAAACTTTTTTTTAAAACAACTGTATTAATTAGTGTCAAATTTTGTGCGACGATTTTATTTTATTTTTATTTTCGCTGCCTTCGTAATAAAAACAAATGTTTATTAAAAAGAAGTAATTATTATCTCGCCATGTTTCAACACGAGGATACAATATAAACAAACATCTAAAGTATGTGAATTTGAGTTCAAGTTTTACTTTTTTTAGCCGACTTCAAAAAGGAGGTTATCAATTCGTCTGTATGTTCTTTTTTTCTCAATTGCATCATAGAAGACATTTACGATCTATGCAGCTACTCTTAGTTAACTCGTTTGTCTTTGATTTTAATAAAATAATTGGAGATATTAAACTGATATATAAACATGGCTAAACACTCACGTATATACGTCCGGTGGCGGCACCGACTAGTTTCGAGCCCATCGGGGGCCCTTCATCAGGATGAGTGGTACTGGTATTATTTCGCGGACGCGGCCCGTCGCTCACTCAGTCGGTGCCGCCACCGGACGTATATACGTGAGTGTTTAGCCGTGTTTATATGTCAGTTTAGTATAATCTCTCACGAAAGTTTGAATAATTTAATTGGAGATATTACTTAATATGCTTAGTACTTAAATAAAACTCACCAATACAATTCCTCGGTCCGACACCGAATGGAATATAAGCACACGAATGTCTTTCCCCAACTGCCTCCGGGGAGAATCTCTCCGGATCAAACTTATGCGGCTCCGGATAATATTGTTCATCGTAATGTAAAGAACGAGGTGACACCAACACTGTCTGACCTTTCTTTATCACAACATCAGTTCCAGGCACTTTATAATCGTTCTTTGCATTCCTTTGTAACGGATCAACAATCGGATACATACGTAAAGTCTCATCAAAAACTTTCTCCATGTAAGTCAATTCGTTTAAAGTTTCATACGTTACATCTCCGTTACACCTCTCGAGTACTTCGTCTATTTCTTCGATCATTTTGTTTTGGATGTCAGGATTCAAAGCCAATTGGTACATCATATATGTCATTGTTGTCGAACTAGTTTCATAACCTCCCAAAAAGAATATAAACGCTTGTGCCGCCATAACACTTTCGGTCAATTCTAATGGCTTTATTTTATCGTCTGTATTAATTTTGGAAGCTTCGATTTCACCTTTCTCTTTCAATGCTAATATCAAATCGATGAAATCATTTCTATTACTCGGTTTACCGTTTCGTTCTGTGATCACATTTTTTATAAGACCATCGAAAATTTCTCTAGCTAAAGCTGGATAAATTGTATACGTCATATGCTTCAATATTCCAGGAAACATCATGTCTAATTCAGAGAAAAAATTAGTATTTAATGCCATTTCATCCAATTTGTACAAGGAATCTAAAGTTTTACCCAACTTATCGATATCAATACCAAAGGCGCAAGCTGATATTGTAGCAATTGTATAAAGTTGAATATGTTTCAATACAGCTTGTTCTGGTTGTTCTTTGACTATTTTTTCAACGCCTTGTACAAATTTGTCTCCACGGTCTGTCATCAAGTAAAGCATATTTTTCAATTTCCTTGACGTAAATATCGGGGTAAATCTATTTCTTAATGCCCTCCATGTCTCTCCATCTGAATGGAATAAGTTAGCACCATATCCTTCTTTACTAAACTCGATTCCTCGATCTTCAAACATATCAAAATCTTTTATCATAACATGTTTGATAACTTCCAAATCTCTTACTAACACACAAGGCGTTGTCATCCTGTACACACCGACGAGTTTCTCTTTAGGATAGTCTAGATATATTTTGTGCATTACAAGGGCGATATTTTTCTTCCTTAACGCAGATTCCATGATGTTACCAAACAGAGGTAAAGGTTTTGGTCCGGCGACATTCCGAGATGTCCAATAGTTGAATGTTCTAGTTACGTAATAATATAAACTTATCACAAGTATTAAAACACCTGATATAATATAAGAGAACATGATGATGGCTTGGCAACTGTTTGAAAGTGATCACAAAATCATTCCCAACGAATTTATATCATAAGCATATTATATATCAGCATGACATTTTATTTATGTTTAATTTTTAATATGCATATAAGACGCGTGAGACGTCGTGAGTTAAGAGTGATTCGGAGTAATGTGGTTTCGCGACAAATTTTAAACTAAATTGCAAGTCATGTTTGACGAGAACATTAAATCTTAAAAGAACGCTTCGAGTGAGTTTTCATAGTAATTTAAGAAACAATTCGTTATTTTTAAATGGAATTACGAATCGAATGATAACGGTAAGGCTAAAGACGGTCAAAGTAACTTACAAACAAATACGTATATAGTAGCTAGCTTACGCCCGCGACGTCGTCCGCGCGGAGTTACAAAAAAAAACTTAATAAGCCTACGTGTTCTTCCACACTATGTTTGCATGTGTGCTAAATTTCAACAAAATCTGTTGTAACATTCCGGAGATACCTTCAAACATACATCCATCTAAACATTCGCATGTTATATATATAAAAGAAAGTGGTGTTAGTTACACTATTTATAACTCAAGAACGGCTTTACCGATATGCCTGAAAATTGGTGAGGAGGTAGCTTAGACCCAGGAGACGGATATACGATACTATTTATTCTTTTTTATTTTATTCGAATTTATGCCTTGATGAGCTGCTTTTTATTTAACTTACTAATATTATACATGCGAATGTTTAGATGGATGTGATGTGGATGAATGGGTGTTTCTTGATATCTCTAGAACGGCTGAACGGATCTCGATTAAATTTGGCATACATATAGAACATAATCTGAAAGAACACATAGGCCTCACTAATTAAGTTTTTTTACATATCCACGCGGACGGAGTCGCGGGCGACAGCTAGTTTATAATATTAGCGAGGAGATCCTGCATTCATATAAAAAAAATGGATTCTATTTAATTTTTGGTTATCTCATAAAATATAATATATAAAGCTACTTTATAATTTTAACAGTGGTAGAGCCCACTTTAACATCTCCGCACGAATTGTCCCGGCTCGCCCGGTGAAATACCACGACCACACAGAAGACAGGCGTCAAGTGGAAGCAATTCCGCGTTTCGTCTGATGAGTGTGCGTCCCGGAGGCCTAATTTAGTCCTCTTTCCCTTCCCACCCTTTTTTTTATAAGGAAAGGATGGGAAGTGGAAGTGGACTTTCCGGATTACAGGATGCATGGAAAGGGAAGATATTTTCTTTTTGAGCATCCTCTCCTCCGTCGATTAAATGTAGGCACGGCATATGCAATTGCGTATGTCTATGGGCAACGGTCACTACGCTATTTCAGTGATTTCAGGTGGCTCGCTCGTTTCCCACCTTATGATATATAAAAAAATAACTAGATTAATTATGTTTCTTACACTTTAGAAAATTAATTTAATCTCCATTTTAAATTTGAATAATAATATTATCAGATTGTATGCATTATTTTTATACAAAAGTACATATTTGTTTATATTATCGACAATTTTAATCGCTTTATCGAAATAAGTATAATTAATATATAAATACTAATATAAACAAAAACTGTCTGTGTGTATTGAATAGACTCCGAAACTACTGAACCGATTTGAAAAATTCTTTCACTCTTTTTTATATCATATGGTGGCAAACTAGCGAGCGGCCACCTGAAATCGCTGAAATAGCGAATGGGCCGTTCGACCAGGTCATCGGTCCATCTTGCGGTCCTGCCCACGCTGCGTCGACCTGTCCGTGGCCGTCGAGCTGAACAGATAGGCTACTAATTAATTTTATTTTTAATTACGCGCTGACGAAGTCGCGGGCGACCGCTAGTATTTAATAAATATAAGTCGAATTCCACGGTTATATAATGATATGATTTGCAAAATAATCGCGAGAAACACAAACACGACAATTATATGACAATAATATTTAGCCGCGTCTTGCGGGGAACATGACAAAGCTTATTTATATCTTATGTTTTCATTAAGTTTATAAAAACATTTCGTAAAGATCTTAAAGTTCCATCTGATATCTGATATTATTTGTGTAATTTTTACTATGTCATTTTATATTTAATATATTCTTTAGACATTTATTTTTAACCGTATATTTTAATTTATATTTAAAAAGTTGTCTGTGTCATATTTTTTTTCATTACTTACAAGAGTTGCGTTACTTTTTTTTTTTATTTATTTAACAATACAATTTTGAATACAAATAAACATATGTTTAACGCTAAATAAACCTCATTGGTTTGGTATAAGCGTTAAGGTCTTCCGGACAAAAATATTTTGAGCTTGCACTTTATGTTTTTTCGTGAAATACATTTAATCAAATCTGAGGGTAGTTCGTTCACCAATCTAGGAACGATGTAACTTGCAGTGCGCTCACCGTATACATTTTTTGCGCCGACGGTACGAAACTGGTTTAGAGTTATCGCCCGCGTGCCTACAGGATGTTCAATTTTAGATAAAATACTTTCATTAAAAAAATATTGTATTAGCATTACATATTTAATTTTTGTATATATTGGTAATATATTACAATGGTTAAAAAGTTTTTTTTCGTCGTTTTGAAATTTGTTTAATCTTAATCTTAGGTGATATGATTTCAAATCTTACTAATATTATAAATACGAATGTTTGGATGGATATTTGTTTGATATCTCCAGGACGCCTGTACGGATCTCGCTGAAATTTGACATAGATGTAGAACATACTCTGGAAGAAGACATAGGGTACTTTTTTTTTAGTATTGCGCGGACAGAGTCGGCGGCAGTTAGTATTTTATAAATATATTCGTCTATGTTTGCAAATCTGCGTTTGGCATAACTTTTAACAGCAAATAATGTAAGCGGGAATGATATTTCTTTTCGTATACTTATTAAAATATTCTCACCTAAAAAAATCCAATTTGATCACCCTCTATAAGAAAATCTTGAGTTGTTAATTGATTTTCAAAAAATCATCCTGTATAACAATGAAAAGGCATTTTGTAATCTGTCGTTATCGTCATTGTTTCAAAAGGTTAATACGATATTAATATCAGGCGATATTTTTTTATACTAAATATAAAAAAAAAAATCATTGAGTACTGGAAATATTATTGATAAAATTGCATTTAGATTGCTTTTGCGATTCTTTGATAAGGAAACAAACTAAAGTAAATTTTTTATGTTTGTAGTCCACAGACAGACGACTAATCGTCATTTTCTGACATCAAAAAACATCATCTATATAAAACACATAGTCGTCCCTTTTCTTTGACAAACAGAGATAACATTATGTTTTCAACGAGGATTTTGGTTTCAGAAACCAACGAAGACATAAATATAGTTCTTCTAAGACTCAGTCCCTTCAAAGTCAATTTATGGATTAAAACAAAAACTAAAGATGAATAAGTGCTTTAATATAAAACATAAAAACTTAATTTTGCTAATCTATACTACTTAATTAAAAGTTAATCCTAAATTTACGTATTCAGACGATGTTTCCCGTTGGACTATTTGACCATTTGATAAAAAACCAGTCCAACGGAAAAAACTATTTAAAAGATACAACAATAAACAATAATAATAATGATAAATTATTTTACCTAAATTAATACTGCAATTTAAAAAGCCAATTCATTAAGATTATATAAAGTAAATATCAATAATTGTATTAAATAATGATAATATCATTAAAATTATATATCTTTTAATGAAATTGTTTAAAACAATTTCATTATATTAATATTCTAATCCATAAATAATCAGTAGAATCTCTATATCTCAAATGTCAAGAATAATGCAAGAAATTAAGCGTCAATAGCCTAAGGTTAAGGGTACAGATTTCCGATCACGAGGTCGCGGGTTCGAATCCCTCCATTCGACTAATATCTTAAACCATATCCTAGCACAAGCCTAGGAACTTAGTTGGAATGGTAATAGAAATATTAGTAAATTTCCAAAAAGAAATCTGCTAATATTTCAAAAAAAAATACTTATGGTGTCTAGTTTCTGAAAGACGAGTTACCAAATATTATTTCCTAAAATGCGCATTTTTTTTTAATCTACGCACGGAAATAACATTCTTTTTTTGGAGTTACAAAGTCTAAATAATTCGAGATTGTTATTTAGGGGTTCTTTGAAAAGGAACAGTATTTTTTTTTGAATCAGTTACTGAGGATTTCGACTTATAAAGATTCCATTGTATATTATATTTTAAAATAAAAATAAATTCCTTATAATTAAATTTTTTGGCAAATTTCATGATAATTTTAATTTTATCGAGGAGATACTTATTTAACTTAAATTCTAGTATAATAATAACTTAAGTCCTCTAACTTAGCGTTTTATCCAATTAATTATCCACTTGCAGGCTGCCTGCAAAAGTACAAATGTATTAAGAACTTTTCCAACTTATTTCTTCAACTTAAATTAATAATTAAGCTAATGTAAATGTGATATAAAATAAAATATCATCTAATGATAAATATCTTAATGACATACATACCTTGAGTTTTACAGAAACTTCACCTCTATAGTGTTGCCCATCACATACAATTTATTGTATTGTACTGAATAATACATTAAAGTAATTAATTGTAATTAAAGTGAGGGGTTAAGGACTTGACTTGCAATATGCAGGTCTAAAAATCGTGACATAGGAGAGTGGGGCGGAGAAGGCGGCAGTATATTGCCCCCCCCCCCCCCAAATTGGCCTCTGGTGATGAACACGGGGGAGTCCATCACCGGCGACTGATGGTTGCCTCCCCCCGAGAGGGAGCTGGACGGAGCCGCGGACGAGAGCGAAAGCGTGCCCGTGGTCCCGTCCCGATGCGTTGGAGGAACAGGGAGGTTTAGTGGGTATGCCTCCGCTATGGAGGAGAGGTCTAAAAATCATTATTTAAAAATCACGATATTGAAATTCACCCATTGTAATAATGAAATAAATGAAGGTAGAAAAGATTTAATCTATTCTTCTGACTAATTTATTGTGAAGATTGTACAAAAAATGATATTTCCCTTTCCTCTACATCCCCTCTCCTGTATATAAAAGGATACAATAACACCTTTCGGCGTGCGCAGGCGTGGCAAAGCGCACGAGCGCGCAGCCCACACGCGTCAGCTCCAAAGATATCACCTGCCCCACCAGAGACATCTTCTCTGACAGGGTGGGGAATGTCGTCGACAGGGGAAGCTGTCCATACATATCAAAACTACATTATTTAATGTACTTAACGACTATTATAAGATTTTGATTATTTTAACACTAATAGAAATTGCATTTAAACTTTTTATAATATACCTGTTATATGGGTCTATTAATTTTAGCTCCATAGTCGTTAAAAACATCGATTAAAGTGAATTAATTGATTATATTTCAAATATATGTGAATCGAATTCAGTTTTCAGTAGAATATATTTAAAACTGAACTCGCAGTACAGGGAATTAAAGCTAATTTACGTCTTAAACCAGTTAGCTAAAAATAAAAGAATAGAACACGTACAAAATAAAAAAATAACGAATAAAAAGAAAAAGATACAGGCAAAAATACTTACATTACTTAATTCCACCACTGACGACGTTATTTGTGGCAAACAAACATTCCTATTAGGCGGTCTATTCAACGGAGGTCCGCACCAACCGTTCGTATTACCAGGAGGTAAAGGCCCTTGGGATCCTGGGCCTTGGGGTCTAGGGCCTTGAGGTGCAGGGCCTTGGGGTCTTGGGCCGTGGAATGGACCAGGAATCTGTATTCTTGGATTCACAGGTACAATCTGAGGTAACCTCGTAGTAGCCATCATATTCTGGGGACTAACGTATACTGGTCCTGGGTTGTTCACTAGGGCAATATAACCAGGTTGATTGATACCAGGTCTGAATGATTTATTCTCCAGACTTGTTGCAGGTTGTTGTAAGAATTGTGTTATTCTAATATTGGATACCCCATTTGGATGTACTGGGGCAGAACTAGGACCCAAAGGTATATCTGGTCGTCTTAGATTTTGTGTGATTGTCATTGATATATTTAGTTTTTTCGGTATTGCATTTCCACTTGTTTCTGATTCATTGGTTGCATTAATTGCATTATCATTATTTTGATCATCATTATTTGTGATATTATCATTATTTTGGTTATCATTATTATTTTCACTAATATCTATTTCCTCTTTAATATTTTCATCATTATCATCTTGTTCATTAAAATCTGTATCATTTGGTATATTAAATATTGTTTCATTAATACAATTAACTTTACCATTGAGATATCTTTCGTAATGTTGCACGATATCTCTTAAAGGTTTCCCACCAATACCAAGTCCGGGACCAACTTTAACAAGACCTTTTGGTAGTAATAAATCATTTTCCTCACATCTATACATCAAAACTTTTAGTACTTGTCCGTAGAATGTTTGACCATTTAACATTGCTACAGCCTACAATAAATAAATACTATTTTTTTTTAATTTTTCCATACAAAAATTGATCTTACTAATATAAATGCCAATGTTTATATGGATGGATGTATGTTAGAAGGTATCTATAGAACAGCTGAACAGATCTAGATGAATTTTGCATACTTAAAGAACATTGTCTGGAAGAACACATAGGCTACTTATTAAGTTTTTATTTTAATTTACGCGGACGGAGTAACAGGCGACAAGTAGTTCGGAATAAAGCAGTAAAATATGAATTAAATTACATTTCATACTTCAAAATTGGTCAAACAATTTAATTCCCTATAGGTCAAAATGGAACAGAAATACATACAAATCTTACTTTTTACTAATATTATAAATACAAATGTTTGGATGGATGGATGAATGGATGTTTGTTTAACGGTATCACAAGAACGACTGAACAGATGTCGATGAAATTTTGCTTTTATATAGAACATAGTCTGGAAGAACACATAGGCTATTTTTTTTTAATTCTGCGCTGACGAAGTCGCGGACGACAGCTATTATGGTAAGGAAATACATTTTACCTGTACAGCTTCTAATGGATGACTGTACATAACTGTTGCATATTTGTTAAATGCAGAAATAACACGACAGATCACAACTTGACCGGCTAATTCCAATACTTCTTTTAATTCCGATTTATCACATCTAAACTGTTCAGGAAAAAAAAATAGTAAAAACTTAAAAATATAAATACAAAAATCTATATATATAAAAGAAAGTCGTGTTAGTTACACTATTTATAACTCAAGAATGGCTTTACCGATATGCCTGAAAATTGGTGAGGTAGCTTAGAGCCAGGACACGGACATAGGATACTATTTATTCATTTTTTTTTCGAATTTATGCCTTTTTATTTAACTTACTAATATTATAAATGCGAATATTTAGATGGATGTGATGTGTATGGATAGATGAGTGGGCTACACTAAGTTTTTTTATATATCTACGCGGACGGAGTGGCGGACGACAGCTAGTATTTAATAAAATTATCAGATGTTTCATGAAAACTTTTTTTTTAGATCTTTTAACTTTGGTAGTATGTTTTTATTAGACTTTAAAAAGGAGGTTTATAATTCATCTGTATGTTCTGATTTTCATAATCTTTTTTTTATTCGAAAGGTATTACATACATTTGGTCTCTTTTATTAATATCCATACAAATTCTTGTTTAAAAATCCTTTTTTACTAAAAAGGAAATTTACATAAAATCTTACTAATATTATAAATGTGAATGTTTGGATGTATGGATGGATAGATGTTTGTTGGAAGGTATCAACAGACAAGGATCTTGCTGAAATTCGGCACAAATGTAGACCATAGTCTGGAAGAACATGTAGGTTACTACGTTTTTTTTTAATTCGCAGGCAACAGTGAAGATGTATGTTATAATATTTATTTTAAAAATATACTTACATTAGAAACATGTATCCATTTATCTATTGGAAGTTTAATCCCCAATGACTCCAAATAAGATGGTTTCAGACCATAAGTTCCTGTTGGTTCTTCTGCCCATATATCTATAGATTCCCATGTCGGCAACGGTCGAGTTGTTGTTCTATGATAAGAAATAATAAAATTAAAACTGGTCTACTTTCTTAATATCATCCTCTTTGAAAAGCTTCGCCTCTAACATCAGGTTGCCTCACATTTTTTTTTAATTAAAAATATAAGCAGATATTTGTTAATTTACTAATATTTCTTGTACCATTCCAATTACGCTGTAGACTTGTGCTAAGATATGGTTTACGACAATAGCCGAATGTCGGGATTCGAACCCCCGACATCGTGATTGAAATCCGTACCTTCAACCATTAGGCTATTGGTACTTAATGTTGGTTTAAGTCTTAATTTAGTTATTCTTTTGATGCTATCCCCTAACGAAGGTTGGCGAACTCTGAACACAGCATCTCCAAATAAGGAATGTGTACTTCATTATTCATTGTAAGAAAAAAAATCGATGGGAATCTAACTAAATATCTTTTTGCTTATAATACAAGAAAACATTTACCTTCTATTGGCTAAAGGCATATCCATGTCATCACCACTATCTGATTCACCAGGAACTGTAAATTTTATTAGGATACATATAATTATCAACTCACTACAACTACAACAATGAGGGGCTCGAAGGGCTACCCTAAGTTATTGGAACTAGGCCATAGTCGACCATGCTGCCCTAGTGCACATAAATTAAAAAGCAAATTGCAAAATAATAAATAGAATTGATTACCATAAACCAGTCTTTCCCAAAGTGGGCGATCACGCCCCCTTGTGGGCGCTGCAGGTCTCAAGGGTAAGAGACTCAGAAAGAAAATGGGTGCGTTTTGTTGAGGCCTGGGGGGTGATTTGTAATTTTATTTAGCTAGGAGGCCTCTTAGACAATGACTGCATGAGCTCTCGACTCTCAACAACAATAATTAATTAATTTAATTTGAAGTTATAGTTGTTTTTAAATATGTGAAAATATGGGGGCGCTAAAAAAATATTTATTCTCAAAGTGGGCAGTAGACAAAATAAGTTTGGGAACCACTGCTATAAACTATGCAAATTGCATGTAAAAATCCATGTAATACTTGACTGAACAAAATCCCCGTTTAAAACATATTGTTATCTCTGTTTAGTCAAAGATAATGAGAGGGATGACAATATGTTATATACAGATATTTTGGTCTCACGGGAGTTTTAATAATTTAAGAATTAAATGTTGCTTACTTACTGTATACAATATTAAAAAACATGATTTTATGCTTTAGTCCTAATTTTTATTTATATTACACAAATGTGATTAAATTTAATCATATTTATTTTTTAAGCTATAATAGTTAATTGAGAGCGTCGGTGGCTCAGTGGTCAAGCACTTGACTTGCAATCTGCAGGTCCTGGGTTCGAATACCGCCATGTGCCAATGTGTTTTTCGATTTCCGATTTATATATGTACATTTATCCGATGTTCTTACGGTGAAGAAAAACATCGTGATGCTGCACATATCTGAGAAGAAATTCAAAGATATGTGTGAAGTCAACCCGCACTTGGCCAGCGTGGTTGACTATGGCCTAATCACCCTTAACTTAGGGTAGGCTCCAAGCCCCTCGGTGGGGACGTGTAGTGAGCTGATGATGAGTTAAATTAAATTAAATGGCCTGTGTTTTAGTAAATTAAATCAATAGATTCTATGATTAGAAAAAAAACTTACTTTTATAAACAATATCAAGTTTTTTTCCATCAATTGCCTTCAGTTTTAACTGTTTCCTTGCTTTATTACATTGCTCAAAATTAGTAAAAGTTAATTCTATTTTTTGTCCTCTTTCAAGATTACCACCTTCTAATTTTTCTAATGTGTTTACATCAATAGACTGTAAAAAACAAATCATACAATAAAATGGGGTGAATAATATAAAACTAGAATTTTTTTTTAATAACATGACACATTTTTCATTAGTAATTTTTTTATTCTTACTAAACTAACTTACTTAATTAGTAGTTTGTCCAAACCATGTTCCACATCTATACCAAATCTCAATGAGGTCCATTAACAACTATCCATCCTGCCATCAATTTTTACTAACTTCCTCTGTTATCATTATCCTTTTTAAATGTACAAGATAATTTAAATATGAAGTGATACTTACATTTTCATTTAAATAATCTTTTATCTGTTCAAATGTCCATTGGTAAGGAATGTTTGAGACCAATAAAGAGAAAATTTCCTTTCCTTCCTCCAAAGCGACATCTTTTTCTTGTTTAGGATTGACTGTTGCATTACCTTCACTTTTTTTTCTTTTGGCACTACTGTTCAAAGACTCATTTAGTGTAACACATTCATTGCGTCGTTTTCTGTTATTATCGTCTTTATCAGAAGAATCGTCTTTGCTAGCCTCATATTTTTTATATTTTTTTGAAGAATTCTTACCTACGCTGGCCATACTTATGCTTGATGCAAAAAGGAAGAATTTTTATGAGTACTATTTCATTAAAAAAAAATTGGTATTGAATTTTCTCAAACACTAAACTTCGTAAATAATGCAAAAAATTAAGGCTTCCACTGTACATGAATATAAAACACTATAAACATCGTAGTAGCGCAAATGTCCATTTTATTTCTCTTATATAGTTTACAAATCATGAATTAGTTACTGTAAGGTAATATTTTAAAAGCAATACAAATGCATAAGGCCATGAGCAAAATAAAATTGGTATTATTTTTAAGATTTATAAACAAGAAAATTGAAACCAGCATTTGACAGTTCACTTGACACTGACTTTCTTGTTTTTGAATTTTCTTGTTGTTGATAATTTTACCACTGAACAAAGAGTAGTCTCCTGTTGGCTCCTCGAGAATTCCCTCAAGATTGGACTTGTACGAAAGCAATACTAAAATTAACTGAGAAAATAATCTCACGATCTTTTCGCTCTTAAGATGCCCAAGAAGCCTTTTCTTTGGAAAAAATACCACCATAAAAGAGAAGTTTCTTATTTTACATTTAATGGTTTGTTGTCATTTGACAGTTAATACCAATTGACAATGTTTGACATTGACATTGACATCCATATCAAAAAATACAGCTTGTATCTAAAAAAACTTACTCAATTTAAATCTTAACAAAAACCAAGTAATAGTTTAAAATTTTGAAATTCTGGGTAATTTAAAACTAAACTAATATTGTGAAAATATAAAAAAACAAGTAAAATGTCGAACTGTGAACTTCTTTACGTTAAAGGAATGAATCTAGTAAGTAAAACTTAAATGTATTTGGAATGTAATCTAAATAGTATTTGATTAAAAACAAACAAATTTTGTTTTTCTAATCATGGTTTGGTAAAGTTTGTTAATGAGTTCACACTGTATTTCAGTCAGAAACAGATGAAACTGTTGAAGAAGACATATGGGATGATAGGAAACTTAACGATGCATACGACAAAGCTTTAAAAATTGCTAATGCTGAGGTAGCAAAGCGCGTGGCTATGTCCACTAACACACAAAATTTAGTTAAAAACCCTGAGAAAGGTGAGTAAATATAATGTAACTGATACTTACCATTTTACAGAGATCAGTATGAAAAAGAGAGAGATAGACTGTACTTTTCCATCTCTCTTTTGTTCATATTTTAGACGTTCATTGATAGTGTCACTTACTAGAAAACTCCCTTTTTTGTTGAACATCTATGTTACACCAGTATAGTCAAACCTGTATAAGTAAAAAATATTCTCCAATCATGATGAACAAGATCCATTAGCGAGATAAGGTTTGTTAGAAACCTCTATCAGTGAGAAAAATATGTAGATCTCTTAGTCTCTTATCCAAGTTTAAGTTTATAACATATCTTACTAATATTATAAATGCAAATGATGGATGAATGGATGTTTGTATGAAAGTATCTCCATAACGGTTAAACAAATCTCAAAGAAATTTGGCGTACTTGTAGAACATAATCTGAAAGAAGGCATAGGATATTAATAAAGTTTTTTTTAAATTCTGTGTATATGGAGTCATGGGCGACAGCTAGTCTTTCCATGAATCTCCATTTCAGTGACTATTCTACTATTGTATATTGTATTATTTTTGATGGCTAGTGACACCATTGTTAATAAGTAGGACTAACTGTATGATAAATTTTATTTTTACAGATCAAACAAAAACAAAAAATGATATATCACCTCAAAAACTGAAATGTCCTCAAAAGAAAAGTGTTAAATGGCAGGCAGGCATGCCATGCCGAGCTGTTTATGATGAAGATGGTCAAGAATATGAGGCATTTGTGCTCAGAATTATCAATGATAAAGAATGCATAGTTAAATTCTTAGGTAAAGTATTAACTGTGATTTTATCTTACTTCTTACTAATATTATAAATTAAAATGTTTGGATGGATGGATGGATGTTTGTTTGAAGGGATCTCCAGAATGGCTACATGGATATAGCTGCAATTTGACATTCATATAGAACAGTCTGGAAGAGTATAGGCTACTTATTAAGTTTTAATTCCGCGCGGACGGAGTCACGGACGACACCTATGTAAAATAAACATTTAGATATGAATTTGTACAAATACTTCTAAGTTTTTATTATAAATTACAATAAGATAAATATGAATATATTTCAGGATATGATAATTCAGAGATAGTATCCATTAGCTCTTTAAAACCAACGCTTGGTAAACATGAACGCATGCGACAAACACAACAGGCATTGTGTGATAAAGATGATGGGTTCGGAAGTCAATCATTGTTAGAAAATATGGACTGTAGTGATGCTGGCACAAGTCTAGGAAGTACAGGTAAGTACTAACTTAACTTAACTTAACTTAACTTTAAGAATAACATATGTATGTTATATAAATAAATTAATATTGAAAGTATTAAATTAATCTATTAATAATTTAACAGTGGTAGCTTTAACATCTTCGCACGAAATGTCGCGGCTCGCCCTGTGATATACCACGACCACACAGAAGACAGGCGTACAGTCTGATGAGTGTGAGTCCCGGAGGCCTAATTTAGTCCACTTTCCCTTCCCACCTTTTTTCTCATAAGGAAAGGATGGGAATTGGAAGTGGACTTTCCGGATGAGAAGATGCATGGAAATGTATTCTTTCCGTGCATCCTCTCCTCCGTCGATGAAAGGTAGGCAACGCATATGCAATTGCGTTTGTCTATGGGCAACGGTCACTTCGCTATTTCAGCGATTTCAGGTGGCCGCTCGCTCGTTTGCCACCTTATGATATATTTAAAAAAAAATCTTACTAATATAAATGCGAATGTTTGGGATGGATGTTTGTTCGGAGGTATCTCCAAAAAGGATGTATGGATCTTGATGAAATTTATAATAGTATACATGTAGAACATAGTTTGGAAGATCACATAGGCTACTAATTAGGTTTTTTATAAATTATGCGCGGACGAGGTTGCTGGCGACAACTTTTTAATACTATTTCGTGAAAGTTTACTACAATTGTCATGTTTCGACTATTTACTGTTTCTCAGTGTATGAAATTATAATTTAATTGTTATTTTCAGATGGATCATTCCAAAAAAAGAAAAAATCAAACAAGAAAAAAAATCAACGAAAAATGAACTTTCCTGATGTACCAATATTTAATCCTACCATGTTGGGAAATGTAAGTAATAACATGTACAAGCCTTATATGAGTTTTTAGAAAATTATTTATATGTCGCAGATGTGGATGTTGGTATTTGTGTGTGTATGTGTTTGTATGTGTGCTACAAAATAAAAAAAAACTGTTTATAGGCAACGCATCTGTGATCTTTTAATTTCACATAGATTACTAAGGATAGTAACTCATATCTACTTTAGCCAAATTGAATGTTTGTTCGCTTGCCAGTAACTTAAAATAATAAATTTTTTTATTATTTTTTTTTTAGCTAAATTCAATGGACATGCCGTTACCTCCTCCACCGCCTATAGGATTTGGATCAGAGCACGACAGTTCAGAAGACCAAGCTATATCCTCAATGCTGCTCAGCTGGTACATGAGTGGGTACTACACCGGTTTATACCAGGGAATGAAAAGGTAACCTTGTAAAAAGCTCAATATAAATGTCTTTACTGTAAGCATAATGTCTAATTGTGGGTTTCTGAGACCAAAATCTAAATTTAAAATATTTTATATCTGTTTTGTCGAAAAAATTAGTGGGTGTGGGTAGAATTAAAAAAATATATATAATAGCCTATGTGTTTCTTCCAGACTATGTTCTATATGTATGCCAAATTTTACCGAGATCTGTTCAGCCGTTCTGGAAATAACTTCAAACATCCATCCATCCAAACATTCGCATTTATAATATTAGTAAGATGGAAAATCTTGTAAATGATGTATTTTTTTTTCAGGGCAAAAGAAAATCTAAATCGGAATTCCATAGATTAAATTAAAATAAAAAAAACATTTTTTTTAATATTTTATTTTTAGTGTCACATAACACAAACTATCTTTTCAAATAGAAATAATGTTATCTATTAAAAAATAAATTAAATTATGCCTCCAGGTTCCTGAGTATACTATGTACAAAATATACATTTAGATAATTTTATATATAAAAAAATCATGAACAGTTCAATCTGATTGGTGGGTTTTCTTTTTTTTTAATAAAATCTGTTTACGATGACGCATAATGCTCAGCCAGAAAAATATACGTTTTGTGAACTTGCTTGTGTAAAAAAATATTACAAAGGCCTTATAAAATAATCCCTATAAAAAAGCATGTATTTTTAAAACATTCGTTTTATTTTAACCTTTAAAATATTTGAAAAAAAAAAGTTTGTTAAAAATAAATATTGTCTCTGGTCTATATTTTTATTACATAATCTGTGGCTTGTATAACTTAGGAGAACACTATAAAATATTAAATTTAAATAATAAAACATGGCAAAGCAATTAATGCTATGGCAGGAATTTAAAATAACTATTTACAAAATTATTTTATCATACAAATAAAAACAATTCAGGTCGTTCAAGCTTCTTCATAATCTACTTACCGATGGTTTCTGAGACCACATGTATAAAACACATCGTCATCTCTCTCATTATCTTTGACAAAACAGAGATAACAATATGTTTTAAAGGGGAATTTTGATCTCGGAAACCCACGGTTAATTGCACATTTAAAAGACGCACGCATTTCTAACCTGAAATAATGATTATATACGTAAGTATATCATATTTTAACAAATGTCTAAATTATAAAATGGTTTTTACATAATCGAAGGAAAGCATTGGTGTTTGTTGCAGCTACAATATGCTTGTTTTTCATTTCCTTTTTACAATAACTCTTAAATCATTTCTAACAATTTTACAGTTGGATTTTATGACATTTTACGTGCATAATCTACACTATACCATCCATGTTACTGCCTTGGATTTATGAGTAAAATATCAATTTGTTCATGTTTTATGTTCAAGGTTGTATATTAAGGCTTTAATAGACCTTGAGCAACTATGAACATGCCATACTTTTCGATCAATTTATAAACTTGTAATTCACAAGCTTTAATGACGTCATCACAACCTGATTCGTTAATTTCAAATTTAGTTTTAACAAATTTGATTTAACATTTTTATTTTTCATTTTTTTCTTTTCTGGTTTTTATAATTTGTAGCCTTAACTGAGCAGGTTAAAGAATAAAAATGCCTTGTTTATAGTTAACTTCAGTCGTTGCAATAAAAGGTAATAGACTTAATTGTCTATGACGCCGGATATTCCCCCATAAGTCTATGTTATAGATTATGCATACATTAGACGTGATTGTCTATGACTCTTCCTGTCACACTAGCGTGCTCAGCTCGTGCGCGTCGTGGCTAAGGTCGATGGTGGCAGCGGGTACTCCCGGTGTCGCCGCTCCCTCTCCCGGCGGCGTGCTCGTAGGTGGCCTGAAGTTGACATTATTAGATATGTAAACTCTGCAATTTTGTTAATAGTACGATATTAATCGAGTTTTTTGTATATTTTTAAAAACAGTAATCGAAAGATGACAGTTCCTTTGCCTGCCTGTTCATAAGTCTCTTTAAAAGTACCAACTTCGCAGTGGGAGGCAATATTGACACTTGTAGTTGTCTATGGTAATTATTATGAAGTAAAGTTTAATTTAAATAGTTTGAAAATGCACTACTGGTATCTAATATGGATATTTTCTTGCAATTTACTCGTAAACCTATTTTATAATAATCAAATGGTTCACCTAATAATATACGGTCCACCTTGCTGAAGTAATGTTATAGGATGAGTGTACGGTGCTCCAGCAACGCTATGGAAGCTGACATTCCCTCCAGTGGTGTTCAAATGTCCGTTACCAAGTAATGCACCATTAGATGTGCTAATATTCGGTGATGTTGCATTCGTTGCGTTTAAATCTTGGCCACGGAACGCTTTAACAAGGTTCGTCTTCTCTTTCTGCCACACAAAGACATTATGAACCATCGCGCAGCCGCAGAAAATGATGCCAACTCCTATGAATACTGATGTCACAATAGCCGGCGTTGAATGGAACTGGATGAAAGTGTAGAGTATTATTCCTGGAAAATATAGATTTAGTTAATTAAAAAAGGAAAAAGCAGAATTTCAGGTTCAGGGCAAATATGAATCGAATAACTTCTCTTGCTAAAATCGTAGAAACTATTTAGGCTACGAACTGGCATTAATTTAGTTAATTTTTGATATCGAAATATCGATATCAAAATGCAAATCGAACTTCTAATTCAATCGAATAAAAAAAGTATTATTTATTGCTTCTTTTAACATTAATCTCATCGTTATCTTAAAGTTGACAAAGACTAAAAAAATGTGTTTGTAATTTAAGCTAACATAAAAGCGATAAAAAGTATTAATTACCTGTTAAAAACACCGGTATCGATATGAAGAAGCCTCCAACTGCACAAACACGCGTTATCGCCGATTTCTGCAGATATTTGTTTGATCTGTAAATAATTAAACACAGATTAAAAAATAAATTTAAAAGAGACGTTTCTTTTAACGCTTTTTATGTTTACTTTATCGCTATGATTTCGTTAATTATCCAGGAGTCGAATAATTGTTTAATGGGTATTTGGAAATTCGATTAATCGATATGATATTTAAAAACGTTGCAAACATATTGAAACTCGTTTGTGAGCAGACTTAACGGATCGGGCACCTGTCGTGCTGGCGTCAGGGTTGTCGACTTTCACGAACCATCTACAGATATCATAGACTTTCACATTCGTTAAAAATCATGTAAAAAAAGATATCTGTGGTAATAAAAGAAAGGAAAAATAACCAGTTATTATATAGCAGCCCTTCGAGTTTTATTCACTTCTTTTTATCAAAATGTAACTTTTTATTTTTAATTTAAACTTACTCGTCTTTTCTTAACGTTACGTTTTTCTAATTTATTTTTGCCTTAACAAAGTATCGCTATTTGTGTTATGTGTTACACTCTTATTTAATAGTCTTTTACTCCTTTAATGTAGAGTTGGCGAAAGAAACCTTTAAATAAAGATAATGTAACTTGTCCTACACATCCTGCATATTAATCCTTGTTAAATTATTAGTTTTTTTTCAAAATATCTTAGGACAGCCCTAGACATGATGTCCCACCGGTTTTCTCGTTTCCCATGTCACTGACACTGCCATGTTCCTACATTATTATCATGTTGTGCTCATTGCTTCATTATAATGGCATATTTAATAAAATAAAAGCCCTAATTAAATATAACACGGATGATTCTGCACGGAATTAACTCGCTTCTTAATTTACCAATCGAATTTTAACTCAAAAACACTATATTTTTTTTAATTGTGGGATATTGCTCGCGTAATTGAACACGAAAAAAAAAGATTTTTGAAATTATTGTTAAGTATAAGTTTGATAAAAAATAACTATTGAATTACTATATTTCTCTGTTGTTGTTGAACAATGACTTTTTTCTATGTTTCTGTATCTTTTATTTTCACAAAGTTTTTTAACGTTAACTAAATGTTGGGGTTGGCGCCATTTGCAAGGGTTCTTCATAACGGTTTTACCAATAGGCGGATATAAAGCGTCACGCTTCGCTAACTATAAGGGTAAGTTCACAAGAAATAAATAACATTTATAACCTTATTGTGACAAAAAATAATTACTAATTTTAAGCTTAAGATATTAAACATCTCGTAAAGGGAACATAGTAATCTGTTTTAATAAAACAGATATAATTTTACAAGTGATTGTTCGACCCTTGCAACACAATGGTAAATACAAATATCGTGCTTTTATTACTAATTGCTCCGTTAACAAACAGATAAACTGTCCTACAAAATTGAAACAATGATACAACTAAGACGTATAATTAAACCTTTAATAAAACATCTTTGATAGGATCAGATTTAAATCTAATCCGTGCAATACAATAATTCTCGCATAATCTTAATTAGTAAACAATAATTTGATTAAATGCAGGCGGTTTAAGATTACGTTATCAGAAGTTTGCTCTTCACAGCCGCAAGTACACGAATTCAGTTCTATCAGCTGACAAGACCGGTTCCCTACGTCTACTGCACAAATTCCAAGTAACAGGTACGTACAAAGATATCTTGAACATTCCTCGCTCGTTTTCGACTCGTGAGATTTTATTTTCGTATGTTGAAGAAATGGCGGGAAATGTTCTCGAAATGATCGACGACCAGAGATAAAATATCGATGTTACTCGGTATCTTTGAATAATAACATGGCAACATTCATGTTAACTAATTATCGGAAGTCAAATTCAAATCTGATTTAAGTGGAAAATTTAATTTATTATAAGATTTTTTTCTTTACCAGTATTTTCATTGAATTAAAATAGTGACAGTTATAGATAAATCCTTGTTTTGACATTGATGCTGTCATTCATGTTATTGAAATGGCGGGAATGTTTTCGCGCCATCCTTTGTTTGCGTTCTGAAATAGTAGTTTAAAGTCGTAATTCATAACACTTTCACGTCACGATATCAAACAATAAAGGCTTGTCTGTAGCCTACTTTGTTATCATTTTATGTAAATTAATACTAAGACCTAAATAAACACCATCATAGTAAGTAATATTATAAGGTTTTTTTAACAATTTTATAATAGAAGTTTTGAAATTTATCCGATTTTATAAATTATAAATAAAATTTGTATTATGCATAATTTCGATAAGTATAGAATTGTGTTTGTCACAATTTATTTAGGTTATTACGATAACTAGAAACTTGTCGAGACAAGTCTTTGCTTTAAAGGTAAACAGTTTGACGTTTCCGGTTTTTAACGAGGTGACCATTCTGTGGTAGATATTTAAGTTAAAATTAAATTAGTAATTCTCTAAATACATTGGCTAGAAATAAATATAATTATTTAAGGAGTGCAATTTTTATTTATAAATTTACATGCGTAATTACAACGGCATTTTACAAATTTTTACATGCCAAATATAACTGGAAAATTAAATTTATTCTGGTTCTCTACCTAGTTTCTTATTGAATAATATTTCAGTTTATCTTAATAACTAACGATAGCATTTAAATTTTGTACAAAAAAACTTGATTAAATTCATCGAATGTCTTTCACTCTGACCATAGATAGACTATATTTTTAAATGTGATAAATTAAACGATGTCCACTAGCCAGCTGCATCGCAATCTGTTTTGAATTCCTTATCTCACGAGCAGCGGTTTTTTTTTTCTATTTAACCATGGACATTTAAAAATACTAAAACTTCGATTTTCAGCCTGCCGAAAAATAAAACACAACAGTTTTAGTTTTTGCAGAAAAAAAACGAATTTCATTTTGTTTTATGTGAATTTTTCAACTGTGTTTTCGTTGAAAAATTATTAAATATCACAATTAAATTACACAACACAGGCTTTCTTGACTATGATTTTTAGAAGGAATTCATTTATAAATCTGTTGTAGAGGTTCGCTTTTTTCTTACCTGCCCAACGTTTTTTTTTACAAGATAGTGCCTGAATAGTTTAAGGAATGCCATTTTAACAGCAGAGGTGCAGAAGAATTTGCAAAGTATGCGTATTATTAACGTATTGGCAGGTAAAGATTAACTGTATTGTATTTACCATTCTACTTGTCAATAAAAACTATTTTAAAGATTAAAAATAAAAGAATAAAATCGTTTTACGAATTCACAATAATTTATTAAAAAAATATACTAACATCAATTAAATATTTCACGTTTGTTTTATATTTGGTAGCTTTAGTTTTTTTTTTAAATTTAAAACAGATTTTTTTTTTTCAAGTGGCATAATAATCCACACTTTTACCACTATTAAAAAAATAACGCTGTCAACTGATGAAAGTAAGGCTTCGTTTAACACATTTTCCTTACGATAATATATATTAAAATGCTTCTGACTCAACATAATCATATTACATGCTATATTACATACGACAAGGGATTTTGCTGCAGGTGAATGACAGAAGTAAATCTCATACATTTGTATGGCTTTTGTATCATATGGAAGTATTTCTTAATAAATTTGCATATCAAGGAATTTCTTTTTATTATTGAGATAACTAGCAATTTCTAACTGCTTCTATAATATTATTGTACTTTACACCATGAAAATAGGAGAACTTTACACATAGAAAACAATTTGCTTGTGTTTCGAATTTAAAATATCTTGTTACTTAAATATTAAGTTAGTAAAAAAACCACAGATTTTTTACTTTTGAAGAAAAAATAACTAAAAAAATTTAATAAATTAAAACTATAAAATCTTAAATAGATTTATAATATCGCGAGTATGTTAATAATGGAACATCCTGTAGACAGGACGTCCTCACTTAGCAGGCTTCGTAACCCGTTTGCTACAACTTTATAAGGTATGTTGTATTTCCCATATCGATCGTCGGATACGAAAGAATACAGGAAACTTAACTTGTATCTCACACTAGTTACTTGCACCGGGTTTTGTTTATGGAAGGAAAAAACATAAAGACAAATTTAGAATCGTAGTCGATTAATAAAAAGAGCGTGAAATGCTAACAATATTCGTACTTCGGTTTAAAAAAAAGTCGAATGTCGTCTTTTCAATATGTTACATAATGTAATAATTTGCTTTGACTTAATATCAATTGTTGACGCAACTAGATTCCTTAACGAGTCTACATCTAGGCGTTTTGTTTCAAACAACACGCCGAATGGAGTAAAGTTAGGACTCATTCAATAATATCTTGATATAACCTATACGATGACGACAAACTTTTTTTCTATAACAATACAATTAGCATTGTAATCTAAATTATATGATTACATGGCTGTCGCCCTTTAAATAAAAAAAAAACTTAATTAGTCTAGTCTAAAATTAGTAGCTTACTTGTTCTTCCAGACTATGTCCTACAGCTGTGCCAAATTTCAGGGACTTTCTGTTCTGAAGATACCTTCTTACAAACATCCTTCCACCTAAACATTCGCATTTACAATATTATTAAGATAAGAACATATCCAATTGTAACATTAGTAGGTTAAATTAGGTCTCAGACAATAATACGCTTGAGACCTAGTTTTTAATATAATACTTATTTACGCTGAACCCATGCAAATGTTTAAAGCTTGGATATATGTAATTACGTAACTAGGACAATTGTACTGTCGTAATGATAAAATTTATAAATTACTTGCATTTGCCTGCGACTTCATCCATGCTGAATTAAAAAAATCAGGTTAAATGATATCGGGGAATTTTTCATATTTTTTCAGTAGTTTGGAGCTTATTCAATGCAAACAAACAAACAATTTACACTTTATAATATTAGTATAGTTACGTTTTTTGTACTACTTTTTTTTCCTAATTTATTTTTACTTATAAACAAAGGAATGCGAACTGATTTGTTAACCTTCTTGGCCAGTGCCTTTTAAGGTAAAACGTATAACAAAAAAAGGTTAATGATGATGAAATGTGGGCTGACCGGTTGTGATCAGTTTTGACCTCGCCAACCTTTATAAGCATCCCTCCCACGACATGGCCATACGATAGGGTCATAGGGCATGCACAATAAAACTTTTTTATAGAGTTAAGCGGTGTTATTGTGAAATATTAAGAAGTACAATCTTAAATTATTTTGGCGCGTCATGAAGTACCTTTTTAAATTTTATTTGGCAAAAAGTTTGGTGTTTAAATTTCTCAAATTGTAATAAATTTGTATTAAAAATAATATCCGCATATTTGACAGCAAACAAAAAACGTTTTCAAACCGCCAAACGGAATCAATCACGTTGACAATTATTTTTTTTTACGTTTTATACACTTCAAAGATTGTATCAAAAAAAGGCCCAAGTATTTAATGAGACCAAAAAGTATACCAAGATTCAAGGCTACTGGCCTGCCCACCTAAAGGTGTTTCATAATCTAAATTATGCGCATAAATTATGACTGGTTAGCGGTCCATCAGAAAATACTTTTTTTTTCAACTTTTTGATACATTATGAACACCCTATTTCAGCGAAACATCTGACAGATGTCAAATAAAAAGTGGAAATGACAGATTGATATGGTGTGATTCCACTGCCGATATTTTCTTAAAACATAATAGTGCTGTCTCTATTCTTGTGAAGAGAATAAGGGGGAAGGCAATATGTTTTAATTTCATTAGTACAAGTTGAAATTATTTCCTCGTTCCGGGCCATTCATTGTTTCTATAGTCTAGTATTTGCTTAATATCTGTCCTAATAATCTTTAGAGATTTTTAAGAGTTGAAAACAATATTAACGGAAAATAACTGGTTTTAAATAACAGCTATTTTATTTAACGTTAACAAAAAACAAGAAACGTTCTGTTTAACATAGAGAATAGGACCCGGGATGAAGTTCTTTAGTGTTTACCAGAGCGAAACATAGACAATCCAGAGTATATCTCTTGACAAAACATGTTCTCACGTTGTCGTTGATAAATGCATTATATTCGGGTTCGTTCTTATTACGTTATTTCATAGTTTATAATTTAATTATTACATTTTACGTAAATCATACTAACGCCCGTACATACACCGAAAAAAAATGTTATATATAAAATTCTCGTGTCACAATGTTAGTTACCATACTCTTCCGAAACGACTTGACCGATTTTTTTTTAAATTTATATGCATATTCAGTAAGTCTAAGAATCGGTTACTATCTATTGTTTAATTACGCGTGGACGGAGTCGCGGGCGACAGCTACCATAATTATAAATTTATAGTTAGTGCTTGTTGTTTTATTAAAATCCTCAAACGGCAGTTTATTTCTTTTAAACATTTTAAGCGATGGTTAATCGTAGTTTAAAAGTTTCGTGTTCCTTTTCTGGTATCTTGCACTATAAAGTACATTCGTGTCAAAAACAATAACTAAAAATGCTTTATTAAGTGTACAGTCACAAACAAAAATTAGTTCTATCTGATGCTATTTATAAGTAAGTTCAACGATACAAAATAATGTACAATCAAGTCAAATGAACAATAAAATATTCAACTTTAATGAACTGTGATAACAATAGGTGATGGCCAATGAACGACCTATTAAGTAGTTGTCGTATAATTAATGAAAAACTACTGGCCATACTGATATATAATAAAAAGAATATAAAGCTGGTTTAATAAAAGGTCGTGACCACTGATATCACAAGATTTGAAGGACGAAAACTGTCGCACCTACCCCACATAGTATGGTAAAGACAGGGAGATGAACTACTGAAGAAATGTGAGTTGAATGCCATTTGTTTACCTTTAATTAACGTATTAAAGCTAAGCTAAGTTTTACCCAGGATGAAAGTGAAGGGATTTACGAATCTACGCTTTATTTCATGAGTTAGGAAATCGCTAGTTTCCATATTAAAGAAGGATAAAATAAAAGGAATATTAAATACGAATTACATAATTATTACCAAAATATTTGTACAAGAACTTATTGTAATTTTGTGCATTTTCTCTAGAAAACAACTTAGTAATATCTTCGTACAGCAGTGGAAGCCCACGGTTAGAGCGGTCATTTCTCAAGATTGCGTCCGTAAGGAATTTGAATGGGTGTGTTGTGTTGAGTTGAAAAAAAGTTCTATCTCCGAAACAGGTTAGATGGGCATTGGGCAGGGCGAAGGCAAGGTCGACTCAACGAATACCAATTATTTCCGGTTGACGTTCTTGATTTAGGTCGAAGTGGTTATGTCTATTGGATTGGAATTAGTCTGATATTTTACTATGCGAATATATATTGATTACTTTAAACAGAGAGCAACACCCAGTATACAAAGCTGTGTGAAACCTTATCCGGTCAGCATTGCAACACTCTTTATAATTTTTTTTTATTTTCTTTTTTAAAGAGGTTAAGGTACGTAGCTGGCAAATATATTTACTATTTTTAGTACGGTTACATGACATTGGATATGAAAGCACTTATTTCTAGCGATCAAGTTCTATAAAAGTATTTTTACCGAATAATTACGTTTCAAGCACAACTAAATAATTTAGTATTTATTGTTAGGAAGAAAATCCGACAATGTGTCAGTGTACAGACGCAACACTAGCCTTACTAAAATGTCGACGTTTATGTCCCCTCACTATTCATTCTGACACTGGACTTTGTAACGAATGCACGTCACTCGCCAAAAGACTTAGTCATTATTAATTAAATTATTATTAAAAAACAAAAAAAAGGCTTAAAAATAACCATACATGGAACTCTTGCAAAATCCTTTAAAGGTATTTTATTACATAACCGAAAACTTTCATTTTTAACATAGTTTACTTTGTAACTGCAATGCTTAATTTTATTGCAATATAAGTATGAAGCCAAATCCATTATATTGCTAAAAATCTTATGCAATTATTAATTTTTAATAAAAATAATTTGTCGACATTGTAAACTGATTGGGCAAAAATGCTAGCCGTCAAATCACTGAAATTTAATCTGTAGCGCGTTTTTTTACAAAATTTCCGCGCGGAATTAAAAAAAAACTATCGGTCGCAGCGTAATGTTATATAGCCTACTGCTTTCCTTTATAAATGGACTATCCAACAAAAAAATAATTTTTCAAATCGGATCAGTAGTTCCTGAGATTAGCGCGTTTAAACAAACAAACTCTTCCGCTTTATAATATTAGTACCTATACATTTTTGTTTGTAGTAAAGTAATATAAAAAACTTGTACACTTTTTACGTATTTATTAGATGTTAATTTAAGAACCTAGACTTTAAAAATAAATATTGAGAAGCATGTCTACAGTTTTTAGGTTAGGTTAACACGAGTTGCGTGTTTACAATCACTTTAATGGAAACGAATACTTAATAGAAGGTTGTAATTTAAATACGCAAAATCAAGAAATAAATAAACGCAAGAAATAAACGCATGAACTGAACTATCACCAATAATTTAATAAAATATAGCACAATAGGGCTAAACACTGACGTATATTCGTTCGGTGGCGGCACCGACTAGTTTCGAGCCCATCGGGGGCCCTTCATCAGGATGAGTGGTGATCCTCGGTGAGGATCCTCGTTTTTATATCAGTTTAGTATAATGTCTCACGAAAGTTTGAATAATTCAATAAAACAGACTATACCTAAGGGAACAAATCAATCAATTTTCGTGTTGTCACTGATTTTTTTTTTACAATTCATTTTTAATTTAAACGTGTATTAAATATCACCGGCCAGTGATTCATTAAATCAATGTCAACAGAAAAAAAGTAAAGTGAATCTTTACTGCGTGACAAAAAGGTTGCAAATAAAAAGTAGCCCTTCCCAGACATGTTTATTACAAACGTGGGAACGTAGACGGGAATCGTATCGACGTTATTGACATGCAAGGGAAGAATTTCGCGAATACGCACAGTGAAAACTGAGCTCTAACTCGATTGTTTTAGAACTGAAAATTTAATGGGATATTAATATTGACATTTACGTTGATACGGGAATCTGAATAGAGATGTACACAATTTAACAATCAAATGTAAATGAAATTGAATTTTATTTTCTTGTCAATAAAATCTAAAATTCAATGAGTAACAATTGATATGGGAACTGAAGTATGGACTCAAACGAGGCGAGGTTTTGTGTAAGAACCGGTCTCAAATATTTGCGACTGACCTCGTGCCGTCGTTCATTCAATAACTCCGATATACCGAACCTATGAACGTGCTTTTTACTAGCACTTTTTAGATGACAAATAATAGTATTACTTCATATCTTTATCTAATATTAACAACTTTATTGCATAAACATAAAGTTGATTATCGAATGACCGACTTTTAATACATACGTAAACTTGAAACAGGCAAAATATAGAGTCAAGTTAAAAAGATAGTTTTTTTTACATATTACACAGTCAAAGTATTTTATAAAAAGTGTCTGAATACACGATAGCAGCAGTTGCCTGCGTCTACGACCGAATCTGAAACTACAGATTTTAATATAGGTACTTTAAAGAACTAGATTGGAATCAATTAAGAAGAACTTGGTTACTTGATGCATGGAACATTTTAAAACAATGGACGCATTAAGAATTTCCCATCGTAATAAAAGATGGCGATGTAATCAAATATTAAAAAAAATTACAGCAAATAGATTGATTCTTGAGCAAGAAATTAAGTGATTAACCCGAGGAGTCGCGCAATTAAAAAACCATTATTAGTAGCCTATGTGTTCTTCCAGACTATGTTCTATATGAATGCCATTTCATCGAGATCTTTGCAGATATGTTGGAGATACCTTTAAACATCCATCCATTTAAACATTCGCATTTATAATATAAGTAAGATATATGTATAAAACAAGACGTCGGTGGCTCAGTGGTCAAGCACTTGACTTGCAATCTGCAGGTCCTGGGTTCGAATCCCGCCATGTACCAATGTGTTTTTCGATTTCCGATTTACATTTATTCGACGTTCTTACGGTGAAGGAAAACATCGTGATGCAACCTGCACATATCTGAGAAGAAATTCAAAGATATGTGTGAAGTCAACCAACCCGCACTTTGGGTAGCGTGGTTGACTATCTTAACTTAGGGTAGGCTGCGAGCCCCTGCGTGGGGACGTATAGTGAGCTGATGATGATGATATGTATAAAAGCTACATTTTTAAAAGAACTTACCTGGTCCTATAACCTAAAAAAATGTTTGCCTTAACGCTCTTTCTATTGGCAATCTTTTTAAAGGTTTTCAAAGACAGGGATATATTTTTAAAACAAATAACAGTGTAAAAAGTGTTATTGCACGTTACACAAGGAAGCACACGTATGGAATATGTTATCATAACAACCGTTTCAGTAATCGCTGTCACTAGGGTGACCATGATTTGAATGAAAAAAATTATAAAGAAGTAGTATCTAGGAGCGGACGAATGCCAGCGTGCGGCATTCATTTTGCTTGTCACAAGACCAGCAAAAGTTCACTGAGTTGACCAACCTTCATTACTGGAGAGGCGCCTAGAGAGACAGCGAGAGAGAGAAATTCTTATGTCCAACACCTATCAATCCACCAAAAGATCCAGTACATCCATACAAATAAGATTAAATTTCTGTATACTTGTCTTCCCTATCGTACGATAACACTTTTACTTTTTAACCAACTATCGAAAAAAAGGTTTTCAGTGCAAACTACACTATTTAAATATTAATAACAAGTAAAAGTCTTTCAAATTATAAAAATGTGGCAACCCTATTAATAACCGCTGTTATTTTTGGTTTACCTACTTGCAGTGCAAGATGCATGCTCGCATTGTACACATTTCAGACTTCGTATTCCCCACGCGTAGACAATACACGTATTTTTAAGATTCACACAACACCGTCAAATAACTTAAGAACACGGATCTATGTGACGTAATTTGCGTGAATGTAATTTAATTATGTTTGTGTACTGGCAACTAATACAATTTCAAACAGTATAATCTTTGCTTTAAATCTGTTGTGTTAAGAATAATTTCTGCTTAAAAAGGGCGACGTACGAAAAGGTGGCAACCCTATGTATCAGATTCCTTGTCAATATTAATTAGAAAAAGGATAATTACTTTTCATTTATTCAGAAACTAACTTTCGCCAGCGACTCCGTCCGCGCGGAATTAAAAAAATCTAATTAATAGCCTATGTATACTTTCAGACTATGTTCCGTTCTGGAGATACGTAGTAACAAACATCCATTCATTTAAACATTCGCATTTATTTAATAATAATATTAGTAAGATAAATCTTTAACAAAATACATTGCGTATAACACGGCCAGTTACCTCAATATTTTATGTAACGTCCAATATAACATGACTACTTTTTTATTATCGCTAACCGCATTTTAGTACTCAACTGTATCACCTGTCCTTGCCATTGTCGTTCTAGACTTGAACGAGTTTCACTAAGGTCACAATCTTTAATACTACTGTTCATATCATGGCATGGCTAACAGTAAACAATGTATAGATATAACACGAGATAGATATAATTACAACGAAAATTAGTCGCTTTATATACAACTGTCGCCCGCGACTCCGTCCGCACGTAATTTAAAACAAACAAAGTACACAAAGCACAGATGCTAACAGTGAGATTATTTTGATGGATGGATTGCCGTTTCTTAAAAGGTATCTGCAGAACGAGTAAAAGTTTCTAGTATTTGAAATAGATGCAGAACATATGGCAAAACAGATAGGCTACTAATTAAGTTTTATTTTAATTTCGCACGTACAGTGACGCGAGCGACAGCTAGTCTTTCATATACTTAGACGGTTCAGTTATTGCAGTATTTATTAAATTCAATTTTTAATCAAGTCTGTCACTCAACGGGATACTAAGGAGTCAATTAATGGTTGTTTCATATTAAATATGCAAGTATTAATAAACGTCTTGGTCATAAAAGTGGCTTTAACTTGTTAGTGAGAGCGTATTGCATGTTATCATAGAGTAATTATTATTTTGTAGCTGTCGCCAGCAACTCCGTTCGCGCGGAATTTAAAAAGTTAGTAGCCTGTTTTTCCAGACTATGGTCTACATCTATGCCAAGTCTGATCGTGATCCCTGCAGCCGTTCTGAAGATATCTTCTAACATCCATCCATCTAAACTTTCGCATTTATAATATTAGAAGTATAGATACGGGGCATTAAAGTTCATTGCTATTGGCACATTGTAAGACAAAATACCGGTGCGGGCCTGCCTTCCGCGTTGGCTCCATAGGTATTTGCGTTGCCACATTCCGCCCGGAGCACTAGAGCAGACCATAGACACGATCCACAGACACAGGAAACCATAGATGCAATATCTATGGAGTTCGCAAACTGTCATTTACTGCACTAAACACATGTGTTTTGCGTAATGGAATTTAGAATGGATTGAAGACACACCTAGTTGAAACGTATTTTATCTTTGTACTGTAAAAGTAACTACATATTTAAAGATGAAATTACTACTTATTACTCTAATTTAGACACGAGAGATGTCTATTATTATATTGAAACACTGATTCTTAACAACGTCCTAGTTAAACAAATACATTGATTCATTGGCCACCATTTTAGACTCTTTTTATTCTTACCTTACCAAGCTGTCGCCCGCAACTCCGTCCGCGCGGAATTAAAAAAAAACATAATTTGTTACCTATGGGTTCTTCCAGATAATATTCTATATGTATGCCAAATTTCTTCGAGATACGTTTAGCCGTTTTGCAGATACCTACAAACAAACAAACATCCATCGATCCATCTAAACATTCGCATTTATAATATAAGTAAGAAGTAAGATTGCTTAATTAGATTTTTTCAACAGACTACCAAAAGACGCAGGTTATCAATACATCTATTATTTTAAATAGTATTGTGAAATTGAAGGCAATAACAAGGCGTGAAAGCTAATTAGTTTATGTTTTACATGCTATAAAATAATATACCAAATCATCTCACTACTGACGCGAATGAAAATAAAAAGAAATTCTTCGCCAGATGTCCGAGCGATCAAGGTATTCGGTTTCACCACTGAATTCCAAGCGTATCCCTTAGTTTAAGAATAAAGATTTATGTTTACGTATTATCATTATCTACCATTATAACTTTCAGCCTAAAACAGAGCTTGAATTTTTTCTAGTAGGCCGTGTTCAAAACTTAACTGGTTTTGGTGAATAGATGTAAACAATAGTACCACTTGGCATCTTCTCGCGTCGCTGTATTGTGACTATTCTTTTGATAACATTCCACCGCTCGTCGCCAATTTCGGGCTTGTCACCTTTCGTGGAGCCCAGGAATTGAATCTGAATCAATTTGGTCTCATCATCATCATCATCAACCTGCCCTTATCCTTATCGAGGGTCGGCACAGTATGAACTCCTCCATACATCTCATCAGCCGTCATATTCGAGTCTACCCCCTTCTTACGCATATCCTCTTTCACACAGTCATTCCATACTTTTTTTGGTCTTCCCCTACCCTTGGCCATCCACATTCAATCTCATTACTTTTTTGCTTGTATCATCATCATCCCTCCTCATAACATGTCCAAACCACGCTAATCTTTTACTCCTCAATTTCTCGATCACTGGCGCTACTTTCAAACTTCGTCTAATATACACATTTTTAACTTTATCCTTCCTTGTCACACCACACATCCATCTTAGTATACGCATTTCAGCTATATGCAATCTTCTTTCATCCGAAACCTTGGTGGCCCAACATTCAGTTCCGTACAATACAATTTGGTCTCGAATAATAGAATAATTATCATCATGAAGTTCGCATCAAGCGATCCTATTTTAGTACCTTAAAATACGTTTCAATTTTAATGTTTACGGAAATTAGGATAAATATAGTGGTCTATACTTTTTATGTGCAATAAAAAATGCTTTAACGCATACGCTCATTATACGTATATAGTAAATTAATATATTTTTATAACCTAACAGATTATAGTCGATTTTTAAAAGATATTAAAAAAATGATTATTACGTTTTTTAACTATTACATTTTCCCGTTGCTATGACTTAATTTATATCTATTTTGGCCGAAGAGCTGGCAGCTTGGTCAAAGAATTAGTTTAGCTGCCCAAAGGGGGAACGCTGCCAGTATCTGACCTTGCCTAAAGGGACTCCTTTTAATAACATATTTTAGTGAATTATTCGTTTTTTTTTTAAATATTTTATTTTATATCATAGATTTAAGACTATATGTAATTATAGAAATAAGGATGTATAATAAATTCACTTAAATAATTTACAACTTAACTAACTTTGGATTTCGAGGAATTTTAGTTTATTCTTCTTGTCGTTACTTGAATTCTTTTATCTTAGCGTTAGCATGTTATGCTGCTGCCCCTTAATTGTCTACAACATTAATGTTAACTTCACTGTATTAGGCATTTCATTATTTAAAAAGCGTCATCAATCTATCCCATTCACATAGAGTTGGCGCACCAATTGTCGTCCTCAAGATCGATCTATCTTCTATGATCCATTCGGTACACCCTTCTTAATCACCTTTTACGCATTCATTCTTAAAATGCGTATTTAATTATAAATGTAGTAAATATTGGCTCGTGCCAACGGTTTTGTTATCAAAGTTCGAATGCGGGAGGCGAACTTTTTATCGTCATCACGAATAACCGCCAACGACGACCGTTAGCACCTGCCCAGTGCGGACGGGTATCGGGTGTACAAACAACCGAAAAAATCTACGTCTAATCAACTGAATATACAAAGAAGCACCAAAATAGATTTCTTATTGAAAGTAAATAAGATTTTGACGTTTTAACTCAACGTCGGAATTATTGGTTTTGTCGGTTGTCCTTACTATATGCTAATTATTGTCGCAATTGTTTTTAAGTTTATTGATTGTTTTGCGTCGCGATTTACGATGCGCGCTTGTCGACGAAAACTACGACGAAGTTTGTAGTATCATAACATCTAGTACCTAATTCGAATTGAGGACTCCATAATTACGTGCCTTAAATCCACTAAGTCATTGGAGCTTCAAAAGTCCAATTGTAATGTTTGAAGAGCAGGTACGTGGCTAAGTGTGATAACACAGTTAATGGTAAGTTAACATTAGCAACGGCAAACTGCACCCGCTCAACTTAAGATAATGCGAAAGAAACGAGGCTCGCAGCGTCATGTGGGTTGCGATAACACCGGTCCCAACATGTCGCGCTCGCGCCCGCCTCGCAGCCGTCCGCGAGCCGCGAGCCGAACAAATATTTAAAATCCGCGGCGACGGCGAGCGGCCGCGCGTATACTATCTACCCGGCACCGGCACGTAATCACCGCAACCGGTTCTCAGGCATTCTTAACGGATAAGAGGCGAGCTGCGCCGGCTGCGGCCTGGTGGAGGCTGAGAGGACTCACCGGCCGTTGGGTGCCGACGGTGAGTGCACCAGCTTCACCGCGAACAGGAACTGTATCGCGCACACAAGCAGGCAGCACAAGTTCAGCGACAGAGTCAACGCGCACAGGGCCAATGTCACTTCGTACACCACGGCGAACTCTTCGGGTGCACTAGTCGCCGGCGCCGAGATCTTGAGCAGGAAGAGCAGCGCCAGCAGCGCTAGCAGCAGGCTGACGAGACAGAGCAATGCTAGCGACGTTAGTGCTTCCTCCGTAGCCGCACGCGAGCTTCGGCTCCTCATGCCCACCGAGCGCGGCTGCAGACCCGGCGCGGTGCCATTGGCCAGCTTAGGCGGCGAGGCGACGGGCAAGGGCGCGGGCATCGGCGCCGGCGCAGGCGCGGGTTGAGCGCCGGGGCTGACGCTGGCCGAGGTGCCGCCAACCGAGTGCTTGGAGGAGTCCAGCGTGGAGACGTTGAGCGGCAGGTGGTGGTGCGGCCGCCGTGGCATGTTTTGGTAGCGGTGGTCGGCATCGTTAGCCGCCGGCGGCCGCGTCGCATGCTTCAACATAGCGCGGCGCTCACGCCGTGGGCGGCCATCCCGCCGACTGGTTCTCCGGCATGCGGCCGGTCAGGTGCGCGACACGATCGCTCCGCTCGACGGGCGCGACTCGACTGCCGCCGGCCCCCTCGGCGCCTCTACCTGTGGTGACGTCACGGTGCAGGGTGTACCCGCCACCAGCCGTCACCACCGCACTGCAAGCTGCATGCCACGGGCTCAGGATCAACCCCGGGAAACAAATCCGACATCACCCACATACAATATGCGTACGTGCATCATTCTCAAACTATTTTGTTTACAATCGGGTGTTGTTGTTTTTCGAAGTGTTTACAAACTACGCGAATCAAATTATATGCTCGTGCACATGGAAAGGAATTTGCAGCTCATCATCAAAGACAATCACTTTTATTGTTACTGTTTTAAGCTTAGTGTTTAAATCTTATATATTCGCTTCATTTCCAGTATACGGATAAAACGATGATTAGAAGAATTAGGATGCATCTCGTTTCACACCCAATAAAACATTCTTCACCTTATTACATCCAGGTTTAGTTTCAAAATATTCATGAACCTGATATGCGTCTATTGTGACATTTAATCAACTTTTATATTTACTTCAAATTCAAACAATGACAAGTTGGTTAAACCAAATATTTAATGTTAACATTAAATTGTTTACGTTCAACGACCAATTGTGATAAAATTACTACGCGTTAGCAACTTGTATACCAACTTAACAAATGCAAATGTAAATGGGAAAGACGAATATTCAAAGAACAACCGCTATTTCGATTTCTTTACCTAAAGTTAAAAGAAAGAAATTTTTGAAAATCGAACGTCAATTTACATTCCAAATTCAAATTGAACGGTATTTTTTTTTCGACAAAAGCCGTTCTCATTACATTAGTTACGCAATGCGAGGAATATTTCGTAAAGTTGTGATGCAATTTGTATATCACCAGACATGTTATCAAGCTTTACTAAGGGCTACGTCTTAAAGGAAGTTAGGGTCAAGCTTAGATAAGATTGCAAATATAGGACAATGAACTGTTCCGACTTTAATTTTGTAATTTACATCGTGTGTGGTTTACTACACATAAATCAACAGTAATAAATAGTGAAGAATTTCCTATAGTAAATTACTTAATAATAAAACTAGTAATCGGCTGCGACTCCGTGCGCGAGGAATTAAAAAAACTTAATTAGTAAACAACAAACAACAGCGATATCCATACAGCCGTTCTGGCGATACCTTCAAACATCCATCCATCCATTCATCCAAACATTCGCATTTATAATATTAGTAAGATTGTAATTTAGACATATGCGTACGTATATCATGAAAGGTTTAATTATTACTTGCTCATTCATGTGAAGATTTTATTCTCGCAATAAAAAAAAAATCTTTGTTACCGTGGAGTTCCATTGGCGAAACACATATTGTTAACTCTTTCAATTTCTTTGAATTACCTGAGATAGCAATATTTCTATCCAGTATAAAGATAATCCGGCAGTATAAACCTACGCTTAGTGCCCACATCTGCTGGACAGGTGGCGCTGTATCTGGGGGAAGGTGAACACGCGACACAGTGCGTGTTAGAGACAAGTTTTTGTTTAATCAATAGAAAAAAAGTGCGCCCTTGCTTTTTATCTTATTAGTATACTAGCTATCGCCTTCCACTCCGTCCGTGCGGGATTAAAAAAAATAATCGATAATCTACGTGTTCTCTCAAACTATGTTCTACATCTATGCCAAATTTAAGCAAGATCCATACAGCGTTTCTTAATATCAACTTCGACTCTATATGTTGTGGAAGTGTAGAGTTATCTATCTTCTTCTTCTTCGTATCCTTCATTACTGAAGGTCGTGCTTGTCCTGATACGCTTCAACGGCCGTGTCGACCAGCTGCCTCCACGCCGTCCTGTCTTCGGCTATCTTATATAGAGTTATCTATAAATCTATGCAAATAATTAGACTGGGGTTGCGGGAGCGTCCTGGATGCAGGTAGTACAGGACCTGTCATCGTGGCGATCTTTGGGGTAGGCCTACGCCCAGCAGTGGGCGACTCGTGGCTAGAAGAAGAAGAATTAAATTGGATCTAATGTCCGAAAACTGCTGTTCCGATTTTAACGGGACTTTGATTGAAAAGTAACTTATTATTTCGGGAATATTTTTTTTCATATTGCAACTTTTTATAGAAAACAATTGATTTTGTGTACATTAAAAATAGCTCTATCGCATGTTTTGTTCAAAATGTTTTTATTAAAAAGCATCCAACTGTATCATAACATTATTGTTGTTCCTTTTTTTTTCAAAGGAAATGAGAGGGTTAGCAATATTAATGATACAAAAGTTAGGACAACGAAAATACCCCTTGTCATTTCGACATTGCTGACATTGCAAGATTAAAAACATTACAATATTAAATGCTTAGGTAATCTCTTATATACTTATGTAGATGCAGAGTTTATAATAAAAAGTGTTATATGAGAATAAGGTTGCCTGTCGTTACAACGCTGTATAAAGTACACTATAATAACCTGTGTAGCAAAAACTAAGCCATCAGAGTACAGCTAGCTGTAAGGAACGTGCGAAGAACTACACTTGATTACTATGTTGTGTTTACAGTCGGGGATGTTAATTTCCTACCCATTTGAAAGAAATGTCATTAGGTGTACAAACTTGTCATAGCGACATGTACAAGTGTAGTCAAACAAGAATATCTAGCCCGGTGAGAGAGATGCTGATATTACAGTGAATTTTATCAAAAAATCCTAAGTAATCCTGTTATTGTGACAATTTGCGTTATATTTTGTCTTTAGTGGGAAGCGAATTAAATTCCTTGATTGCGTATCCTGAGATAATCTTTAGTTTACCATGGGTTCTCACTACCTAGACATTCACATATTGTTATATCATTTTTACAGAGCGTTACTGGCTCAATGGTTAAGGTTGACTTGTAATCTGCAGGTCCTGGGTTCGAATCCCGCCATGTACCAATGTGTGTTTCGATTTACATA
Organism: Papilio xuthus; assembly: GCF_000836235.2. Lineage (NCBI taxonomy): Eukaryota > Metazoa > Arthropoda > Insecta > Lepidoptera > Papilionidae > Papilio > Papilio xuthus. Next base: position 1,180,071 of record NW_013531726.1, read on the forward strand.
TGTAAATTTATACGACGTTCATACGGTGAAGGAAGGTGATGCAACCTGCACATATCTGCGAAGAAATTCAAAGATATGTGTGAAGTCATCCCGCACTTTGCCGGCATTGATTATGGCCTAGTAACCCTAACTTAGGGTAGACTCCGAGACCCTCAGATATTTTCATCATCAGCTATACGTCGGGGAAATAATCTTACTAATATTATAAATGCGAATTTTTAGATGCATGTTTGTTTGAAGGTATCTCCAGAACGGCTGAACGGATCTAGCTGAAATTTAGCATACATATAGAACATGTTCTGGAAAAACACATAGGCTACTAATTAAGCTTTTTTAATTCAGCGCGGACGGAGTTGCGAGCAACAGCTAGTATTGTTCATAAAAATGGAACTAATAATGTGTTTTTATGGAAAAGTTTTGTCTATATAAAGCCCTGGTTAAGGATCAAGATATTTATATAGGAAAAAAGTTGATTATAATAGAAGTGGTTAGTATTATTATTAAATTGCTAAGTACAAGTGTAATTACATTTCCCTGTATAGGGTTGGTTTACATTGCGTTAGTTTTTCCACTACAGACTTGCGCGGTGACATTCTCGGGTAACTTGCTCTTCTTGTCACTGCAACAGCCAAGTAAGGGTGACCATAAAACTGTGATTTATTGAGATAATCCTGTACTTTATTATGTCCCCTCAATATATATCTTACTAATATTATAAATAAGAATGTTTGGATCGATGGATGGATGTTCCGTAGAAGGTTTGAACGGCTGCACGGACCTCGCTGAAATTTAGTATAGATGTTAAAAGTCTGGTAGAGCACATATCCTACTAAATATGTTTTTTTTTAAATTCCGTGCGGACGTAGTCGCGAATGACAGCTGATATTCTAATAATATTACTTGGAGTTAGTATTATATATTGTTTTTACGACTTTAATTTATTTACAAACTTATACTAATTTAATAGATTATTATCATTGTCACCCTACAAAAGATGGTGCTTGTTCCATTACTTCGGACATTGTCCTGCAAATGTCTCAGATTTATTACGATCTTGACTTCGCTACTCTTAGAATTCTTGATTGTTATTATTATTATTCACGTATTGTATTGATATGGAAATTGCGGGAAGCGATTACTCTAAAAGATTAATAGCACCTAGAAACGTTATATAAGCAGACCCTAAATGTACGTTTACTTCCTCTTACTTCTTACTAATATTATAAATGCGATTGTTTAGATGGATGGATGTTTGTTTGAAGGTATCTCCGGAAACTCCTAACAGATTTCTATGATATTTGGCACACATGTAAAACATAGTCTGGAAGAACACATAGCCTAATTATTAAGGTTTTTTTTTAATTTCGCGCGGACTGATTCGCAGTCGATAGCTAGTCCGATTTAAAAAAGGTGGTAATGTTGATTAAATATGAGTTTTCATTAGCCCTCAGTGTTACAATCAAACGAAATTTAAATGAGATTGGTTTTTTATTTCTACAGAACTCTAGAATAAAGAGCGCATTTCTTTTATTCTTCTTAAGATGTCCAATTTTTATTATCGATTGTCTCCAATAGGTGGCGCTATTCCTAATTAAAATCTCAGATCTTATTCGAGAGGATAATTGATAATCATTATAAATTGATGATGAAATAATACTGAGATCCAAACATTGTATAATTGGTCGTATTACGTAACTCTAGGTCAGTGTCGTATCGCGGATAAGATTGGTCGCACGTCTGACGACCACTGAATTTCCTCTCATTGTATTTACAACCAGTAACAACGTCGTAAGTTTATTTATCTTACTAATAAACATGTTGTCTTTATTTTTCTTTTAAGAATGAAAGAGATGACAATACTTATTAATAATTGTATTGGATCATTGGAGTATTCAACTCCAGAACGTGTGAACGAATCTCGATTGAATTTAAAATAGAGATGACAGGTCTGCGTAGCGCAGATCCAGATCCAGACGCAACGAGACTCTGATTATTTAATTCAATACAAAGTCACAGCCGAAAGCTTATATTGATGATAAATTTTGATGTATGGATGAGTGGCGGCCGTTATTTTTCAAAAGATTTTGACATTACATTGATTGGTCGGCACGGGGTAATATTTGGATTATTTTTTCGTACATAACCTATGTGTTCTTCCAGACTATGTATGTTCTACATCTACGCAATTTCATCAAGATACTTTGTGCGGGTTCCGGAGATACGTTCTAACAAACATCCATCTAAACTTTCGCATTTATATTAGTAAAATATCCAAACTTTTGTATCGTAAATATCAATGCAAACAAAAAAAAAGAAAACTTGTCCCAGATTACGTACAACAAGTAACATATTTTGAATAGCGTCTTATCTTTATTCAGAAGAAAAATATGGAACTAATTTTGTATTTCACTTTATTACGGTATGGAGCTGAACTTTACTTCATTTCGCAAATTGATAACCGTCTTTTTGAAGTCAGCTAAAAATAAATTAAACAGGTATAATATAGTTCTCGAAAAAAACTTGGTGTCTTATAATAATAGCTGTCGACAACGTCCGTTCGGAATTTAAAAAAAAAACTTAATTGGTAGTCTATGTGTTCTTCCGGGATATATTATACATCTAAGCCAAATTTTAGTGGGATAAATGCACCCGTTCTGGAGATGCTTTCTAATAAACATCCATACATAAATACATCCAAACATTCGCATTTATAATATTAGTAAAAAGTAAACAGTAACATAATAAATTGGCAAATTCCGTAATCGTTCGGTGACATACAATCAATAGATAATTGCCTATTCGTCAAAAATTGATGATATTTTTAACATTTCAATAGTAAATTTTTAAAATAAACCTAAATTTGATAATTTTAGTTTATTACAGCGACTTTATTACATAATTACGTAATTTTTACAACATAATTGTAACACGTTTAGCAAACGTCAGGCCAAATGATAAGATAACCATTATATTTTACACAAAATATTTATTATCAAAACAAGAATTCTTTAAGTGCGGTTGTGACAATTGCAAAAATAAATTAAAAAAACAATAAAGTGCTGTGTTTGATTATAACACAAACAATCCTAGAGCGACAGGGTAACTACTCTGAGACAGGGTAAGCAGAATACACAAATCTTTATAATATGGATGGATGGATGTTTGTTTGATGCTATCTCCACAACGGCTAAACGGATCCCGCTGAAATTTAGCATGGATGTAGATTATATTCTACATCCATGCTGCCATGTTCTTCTAGATTATAATGTAGAAGAACACATATGTTACAAATTAAGTTTTTTTTAGTTCCGCGCGGACGGTGTCGCGGTCGACCGCTATTATGTTATAATTGCGAATGTTTGGATGAATGGATAGATGTTTATTTGAAGGTATCTCCAGAACGGCTTATAGATCTCGCTGAAATTGGGTAAAGATGTATAGCATAGTCTAGAAGAACCTAGGCTTCTTATAAAGTTTTTTTTTATTCCGCATGGACGGACTTGTGGGCGACAGCTAGTGATATATTTATTTTGTAACGCTTGTTTCAGGCAACTAATGGACGTAATAGTAGTAGGATGTGGTGCGTCAGGGTTGGCGGCACTGCGGAGACTTCACGACGCTGGTCTCAAGGTCCTTGGTTTAGAGGCTGATGACAGGATCGGCGGTAGAATACGTACCGTGCAATTCGGGGAGTGTGCGTTGGATTTAGGGGCGGCCTGGTATGTAAAAGACCGTAGATTAAATATTATAGCTCTTTTTAATCTATGACGAATACATCGACTTGGAGGACTAAAATATGGTCCGCAAATACCACGTAGAGTGGATTGGGGCAAGGAGATGATGTTCTAATATTAGTAGTACAAGATTTTAATTTTTTTTTTATATCATAAGGTGGCAAACGAGCGAGCGGCCACCTGAAATCGCTGAAATAGTGAAGTGACCGTTGCCCATAGACTTACGCAATTACAACTTTTAATCGACGGAGGAGAGGATGCACAGAAAGAAAATATTTTCTCTTTCCATACATCCTTTCATCCGGAAAGTCCACTTCCACTTCCCATCCTTTCCTTATAAGAAAACGGTGGGAAGGGAAAGAGAACTAAATTAGGCCTCCGGGACGCAAAATATTTTTTTTTAAAGTGTAAACGGCTGTTACTTATTTTCTTAGATTTGTGATCTTTAATTCTTAATTTGTAAGATGATATCGTTATTATTTATGAGTTAGTAGTGACATTAAAATTTTTATTTTTTATTTTCCAGGTGTCATGGGGAGAAAGACAACGTTGTTTTCGAGTTGGTTAATCCGTTAGGTCTCTTGGGAAGACCTAAACCGGATCACAAATTGTACGTACTGTCCAACGGGGAACTGATAGATGAAGGCAAAAGCGAAACGTTGATAGGTGCTTTAAACCAAGAAGTCGGTAAAGCTGATAAGAATAGCAAGAAATCCATAGCTGAATGTGTGCGTACTGCGTAAGTCTTATTAAATTATTATATCTTTAGATTTTAGACTATCGAAGTTATTACCAATATCGTAAATGAATATTCTAGAGGAGAAGGTGATTTAATAACAACTAGCTGTCACCCCCGACTCTGTCCGTGCAGTATTAAAAAAAAACTTAATAAGTAGCCTATGTGTTCTTCTAGACTACATTCTACATCTATGCAAAATTTCAGCGAGATCTATACAGCCGTTCTGGAGATTCCTTCAAACAAATAAACATCCACGAATCCAACAATATCCATCCATCCATATTAGTAAAGATTTTAGCATCAATGATTAATCATATGAAATCTTTCGTAGACTGGTTGTTAAAGAGACGTTAAAAAAATTCAAGTCTTTTAACCCTCAACAACAATTAATTGCTATTAATTAATTCCAGGCTTAAAACCAACGCAACGTTAAAGAAAGAACCTCAGCTAGCTAAATCCTTCGTTGATTGGTTTGAGAAGAACAACCATTTAGGAGGTCAGGCTGACCCGCGACAAGGGAAGTCTCTCAAAGGCCTTGAGGAGTGCTGGGGCTGCGAGGGAGAGTTCATGTTAAACTGGAAAGGAAAAGGCTTCAAGACACTTCTGGATGTTTTATTAGTAAGTTAACCAGATTAAAATGATACATGAGCGAAATTATAGAATTATTTTAAAGTCTTGAGTCCGTTCAGATAATTTGCTTTCACTCTCAACTGTTAATCTAGTTATAATAACGTTTTTTCTAAACACAATTATTGGACTACTATGTATAATACTTGTATCATATCAGATTTTAAGAGTGTCGGTGGCTCAGGGGTTAAGCACTTTACTAGTCATCTGCTTCGAATCCAGCCATGTACCATTGTGTTTTTTTATTTTCGATTTACATATGTACATTTATCCAACGTTCTTACGTTAAAGGAAAACAACGTGATGCAACCTGCACATATCTGAGAAATGAGTCATGAATGAATCAGATTTTTTTCTTTGTTTATTTTTTTAATGGCACTGGAAACCCACAATAATAATGCTAATTTACAATTTATTTTAGAACAAATACCCAGATCCGTCAAAAGCAATTCCGGTTGAAATACTGCTGAAGAAAGAGGTTGAGAGTATTAAATGGCGGAGTACTCAGCAAGGACTCGAACCCGAGAACCCTCTGGTGCACGTCAAATGTAAAGACGGCAGTCTCTACGCTGCCAAGAGTGTCATTGTCACTCTATCTATCGGAGTACTAAAAGAAAGGTAACTTCTTTTTACTAAATAGAACACAAATCATTCATGGACAAGGTTTTTCTTGTGACTGAATTGCCACTGCTTGCCTTGAGGAGGCATTTACAGCTTCACCGGGCTTGAGGTGGCCGAGCGCAGATGGCACTTAACCATAACCTCGTTTAAGAGTAACTAAGCTGGAGGGCTCCCTTAGGAACCTCGGCTCGGGCCGTTACTTCGTTATTATTACCGGATTGGGAGGCCGCCGAGCTCTTAGGTCGCTTCGGTGGACGCTCCATGGAGTGACGGGGCTCAAGGGACCCCGAGAGGGGACCTCGGCTTGTGCTGTCACTCAATACGCGTTTAGCATTCCGATTCAAGGGTGCCCAAGAGAGCCGAACCTCGGCTTGATTGGTTGCTGTTGTCTGATTATGCCATGGACAAAGATTTCTTTTTTTTAACTAAAATTTTACACGGTAAAACGATATCACGTTTTAAAACATAATTAGTGCCATCTATTTGTGAAGTCAAGTTTTAACAATATTGTATTTGGGTAGATTTTTGTAACAGGTTCACAGTGTAATTGTTTTTTTGATACTAGCTGTCGCCCGCGACTCTGTCCGCGCGGGATTAAAAATAGATGTTGGCCGATTCTCAGACAAAATTACACGAGAATCGGTCAAGCCGCTTCGGATGAGTATGGGAACGAAAATTGTGACACGAGAATTTTATATATAAGATAAAAACATAACTAATAAAATTATGTTAAAATTGTCATATTCCTTTGTCTGGTATTGAATTAAATTCTTTAAAACTTCGTGTATGTAAATATCAAGTACCTTCCATAGTTTTCCTCAATCAAGCGGTAAATATTATGCCGCGAGGTTATCGGAAATCTATTATTACAATAACAATTATTACTGCAAAACTTATTTAAAACCATTCTTCGATCCATTTATCAAGTGGCTTTATGGTCAAGCACTGGTTTATTCAATATAAAAAAATATAGCTATACTACCTGCGTCCGCGACTTCGTCCGCTTGAAATCCTGTCTATTGGTAGCATTTCATTATTTAGGCTACTGTTTTTACTAATACTTATGTATATATATATATCGACAAAACATATTAAAATCACAAATTCGCGTTAAAAAGTACGTCGTAAGTCCTTTTCTAGGCTCTTGACTATCGGTGTACCAAATTTCATTGAAATCGGTTTAGCAGTTTTTGCTTGAAAGAAGGACAGACAGACAGACAGAGATACTTTCGCATTTATAACATTAGTATGGATTTTTGGTTTGCTATAGTCTGATAGTTTTTAAAATTTCTTGTATCTTTTTTTCCAGGCACAATCAACTCTTCAATCCGCCATTACCCACCGAAAAGGTCACAGCAATCAACACACTCCAACTTTGTGTTTTAGACAAAATATACATAGAGTTTACTAGACCATGGTGGCCTAAGACACCAGCTAGCTTGTCCCTTCTCTGGCGAGATGAAGATAAGGGAAACTTCGCTAACGAAGAATGGGTGACGGAAATCTGTGCATTAAACACTGTTGAGTACCAGCCTAATTTACTCCTAGCCTGGATATACGGCCGTGGCGCTGAGGTGATGGAGAAATGTAGTGAAGATCAAGTCAAGGCAGGAGTCAATAAATTGTTGGAAATATTTAAGAAACAGTTCGATGTGACACCAATTAAAGCGATTAAAAGGTTTGTTTCGAAAAACATTACGAAAAAAACACTTAATTAGTCATTTATGTGCTCTTCCTGGCTATGTTCTATATTTATGCCAAATTTCATCGAGATCCATGCAGCCGTTCTGGAGATACCTTAAAGCAAACATCCATCCAAACATTCGCATTTATAATATTAGTATGATGACATTTTTGAATTGAATCTAATAAACTTTTTTGAATCTGTGAATGACATAAGCCTACTAAACGTCATCATCATCATCAGCTCAGTATACATCTCCACCGAGGGGCTCGGAGCCTACCGTAAGTTAAGGGTGATAAATCTAAACGTCATAAGTCTAGTAAAATAATGAACTAAATTAATGCTTCAAGGAAAACCACGAAGAGTTTAAGGTATTATAAGATTCAAACTTAATTATTATTTCGAAAGAACACTTATGGTCATTTTATAATTTCAGATCGCAATGGGCATCAAATCCGTTAGCCCGTGGTTCCTATTCCTACCGCAGTGTCGCCACTGAGGAGGAGGGCGGGAGTGCGGCCACTCTCAGCGAGCCATTGTATCATGGCGGGAAATTCCCCGTAGTATGCTTCGCGGGAGAGGCCACTTCCCACCATAGACACTCGGCTGTACACGGCGCTGTTGAAGCCGGGTTTAGAGAAGCTGACAGATTGGTCGCTATCTTGAAAAAGAAATGATCGCAGTTCTAAATTCAAACTTTATGGTGAGACGTTACGAACAATTTGACCTTGACACTTGTCTGACATATGTTGTCTCTATTTTGACAAAGAGTGTGAGAGGGATGACATGCTTTAATTCAGCCCCAATTTACGAACACGCTGGCAGTTAATATTAAGCCGCCATAAAGTTTGAATTGTATAATACATATTTTGTTATTCATTTGGTTTATTTGTACAATTTTAATCTCTATACCAATTATTGTATTATTTTATATCGCATTTTGTATGATTATTGTAAACAAATTTTTAATTTTGATAGTTAATCGATTATTTTTGGGATGGTTTTAATGTGTTTCAGTGGTTAAAATATACGAAAATAATTAATTGTTTATTTATTTTACCTCCCTAGTTTATAACCGTAAGTGTCCACTGCTGAAAGATTGAAATAAAAAGATATCTTAGTGTCTATGCCATAGAGAAAACATAGTTTTACATTCTTGAATTAGCAGTGGAAACCAACAATAAATGAAAGCAAAAAGAATGAGTTAATCAGAAGCTTTACCATAATATTTATGTAGACCTAAAAAATCGTTCATTAGATCTTCGGGAGCTAAGATGACAGGCGTCAAGTGGAAGCTATTCCGCGTTTCGTCTGATGAATGTGCGGCCTAATTTAGTCCTATTTCCCTTCCCACCCTTTTTCTTATAAGGAAAGGATAGGAAGTGGAAGTGGACTTTCCACATGAGAGGATGCATGGGAAGGGAAATTTTTTTCTTTCTGTGCATCCTCTCCTCCGTCGAATAAAGGTAGGCAACGCATATGCAATTGCGTATGTCTATGGGCAACGGTCACTTCACTATTTCAGACATTTCAGGTGGCCGCTCGCTCGTTTGCCACCTTATGATATAAAGAAAAGCTACATGTCCAGGACTGTGTTGGGACTGTGCGGGATCGGGGAAGGTGGAGACTTGTCAGAGACCAAGGCCTTACGGATTGCTGCATCACCTTAGTTAAGAAATCATTAGCATATTAACTTATGAAAGTATCTTTACAAGGTTAGCTTAAATTTGACTATAAATTAAATAATCTCACATCTATAGTAGCTCAACAGGATACTATTGATTTACCATATTTTAATTAAAATTCCCGTTGAATATCAAAAAATCGCTTAATACATGACCTTACCGTACAAAAGAAGCCTGTTTAAAATAACTAGCTTATAAAGATGTTGACCAACTATATACGAACGAATTATTATGCAGTACACATTCGATTCGCAATAATTTGCATTCGAAGAACAAAAAATATCAGGCAGCTATTAGCCATTAACTAATATAAAAAATAATTTGATGGTTTATTTTACGACATGAAAAAAATATTTTATAGAAATATACATTATTAATGAATAAAATGAAAAAGACGGTAAAGAACATAAATATAATGTAAGGGATCTTTAAGTAATTGCTTAAATTTAGTTAACAAACGGTCTTGATAGTTTTAAAGTACTCTAAAATAAGAATGAATTCCAGCTTGATACCTTCACGCGTTTTTGAGAATAAAGGTCTTGACAGACAGACGGACGAACAACCAAGTGATCCTATAATGGTTCTGTTTTTTTCCTATGAGGTACGGAACCCTAAAAAACATAGAAATAATATATTTTTCGACATTTGTTTTGCGAATGGAACTTTATAAGGAACGTTTCGTATTTCGCACACATCTGTGCGCAAACCCTAATGTGTTGATAGCTTTAAACTTGTTTATAGTTGATAGTTGAAGCATCACATCATTCCTCAACAGACACCGGACCAAAGTGGTCTTCTTTTAAATACAATATTGTGAATTATATTTGTATGTCATAAATCATTATCAACTGTGACATTATGAGGTACGTATTAATCTTAGTTATATATGGTATGTGAACTCGAACTTGTATCCAGTAAACAGTTTATTTTAGTTTTTATAATCTGGTTTATAGTGTATTCTAGACTTAAATGTACGCGTTTAAATAGGTCCCATCTTAGGTCAGTAGTTTTTTTACTCTACTGAAATGTCTTTTTTTGGTGCGGATTGTAAAGTATCAAGATTTTTTAGTTTATATTTGATAAAAACAATTGACAGTCGTTAAAAGTAAATGTTATTTTACTAATATTATAAATGCAAATGTCAAGATGGATGGATGTTTGTTGAAAGGTATCTCCAGAACGGCTACACGGATCTCGATGAAATTTGGCATAGATGTAGAACATAGACTGGACGTACACATAGATTACTAATTACATTTAACTTTTAATAATCTAACATCATACTTTATTTATGATTAACTAACTGTCGACCGCGACTGCATCCGCGAGGTATTAAAAAACAACTTAATTAGTAGCCTATGTGTTCTTCCAGACTATGCTCTACCTCTATGCCAAATTTTATTCAGATTCGTGCAGCCATTTTGGAGATACCTTTAAACAAACATCCATCCATCTAAACATTCGTATTTATAATATAAATTAGATATAAATTATTGCAACTATTGTATACAAATTTGTATTTTCAGAGGGTTTATAATAGTGGTTACAATTATACATTCATGTATAATATCAAAAGCTCAAGATAAGATACAATTTGCTAAAACTAATGAAGAAAAAGCTACAGGTAACATAATAATACTCTGTTATACCTAAATTTGTAGATATAGGTTTTAAAAATTTTTGTAGTCCATAGTTTATTTTATCTACATTATACTGGAGTTAATGAGTCGCTTGATCTAGTGATGCGATTATTATTTTCCTGTTTTTTACTCCACTGTGTCATAATTACTTTAAACCATATTGTACATATACATCCTTATAGGAATCTCACATTTAAATGTAATTATGGATTTAAAAAAACATTCGCAAAAAAAAAAAACATACTCAAACAAAAAAAATCTAAAACAAAAAACATTCTTAAACAAAATGCATTAAATAGTAACAAAATGATGTCGTGAACAAACACCCCCGAAAGTAATAAATTTCTTTTCTTTTTTGAAATGTGTCTATACTTTATAATTATTGTTATTTCCGAGTCGGTGTCGGCCTGATGTCTTAGACGTATTTACGTTTAAGGTAGAACTAGATATAGCGACATATAAGTTTACTAAATATTATAAATGCGAATGTTTAGATCGATGGATGTTTGTTTGAAGGTATCTCCGGGACCGCTGAACGAATTTTGATGAAATGAATAGTCTGTAAGGAAACATAGGTTAATAATTAAGTTTTTTTTTATTCCTCGCGGACGGAATCGCGGATAACAGCTAGTTAAGAATAATTTAATCAATATTAAGTTATTAATTTTTTGAAACAGAAACCAATTTAAAATGCGGTGTAACCAATCCTAGCGGTCTGGTATTCCGTTTCGGAGAAATGCTGGCTGACTTTGGTGAATATCCATGGATGGTCGCAATTATTAAGTAAGCTCTATTTTTTTATCATTGTAAAGGAACTTAATTCCTTACCCACCTTATTACATTTCACGCTGATTACTCAAATGTGTTTAAATGAGATCAAAACTGCATGTTAAGTTTTTTTTTTTAAATAAAGATCTAAGATTTTTGTCGCTTGACTACAATAGTTGAATGACGGGATTCGAACTCACAACTACAAGATTAAAAAATTCATTGCTTGATCCATTAGGTTATTGGTGTTGGCTGCATAAAATTATTTGTGATCAAAGACGTATTCAAATCGACCAATGATATAAATTATTACATCTTGTTTCTTTATTTCCCAGAAAATCGGACACGCCGTCGACTCAATGGTCTGACAAAGATTACCTCAATGGCGGCACTCTGATACATACCTCCGTAGTACTCACCAGCTCATATGGCCTTGAAAAAATAAAACCAAATGAGGTTATGTATTTTTTATGATTAAAACTAAGAAAAGTAGATTAAATATAGATGATTAAACAAATTTTATAACCAATATAGATTTATAGATTAACAACAATCTTTAGATTTATATTCAGTGTTTAAATAAATTAAAGTAAACTGAATATCGTAATTTCGAATGTTGTGATAAATAGTATGAATGTGACAAGATATCTTCAGAATGGCTAAACGAATACCACTGAAAGACATAGATGTAGAACATAGTCTGCAAGAATACATAGGCTACTAATATTAGGAGAAAATCTGACTCTGTGTTCCGGTGTACTGGCACAACACTAGCCGTATTAAAACATCAACGTTTATGTCCCCTCACTAATCATTCTGACACTTGACTTTGTAACGAAAGCGCGCCATTCGCACCAAATGATTCTAACTAATAAAGTCTAAAACCAATCATGTTTTTTTTTAATTCCGGGAGAGACGGAGACGGGGCGACAGTTAGTATTTCATGCAATGCATTTATAATTCTTACAGATCAAATGCCGGGCGGGTGAATGGCACAAAACCGCAGAAGATGAAGACTATGTCCATCAGGAAAGGAACGTACGCAGAATTGTTATCCATAAAGATTATTTTAAGGGTAAGTACACACAATGCAATTGAATCACAAACAATGCGAATGTTTAGATAGATGAATGGATGTTTGTTAGAAGTTATCTCCAGAACGGCAGCAAGGATCTCACTGAAATTTGGCATAGGTATAGAACATAGTTTGTAAGAACACATAGACTATTAATCAACTTTTCCTTAATTTCGCGCGAACGGAGGCAGACGACAGCTAGTCTTACTAATAAGGAATGAACGGAAAGTGCAAGTGAAATTGACGGGCTAGAAGATGTACAGGGAAAAAATGTTCTTTTTCTGTATATCCTCTTGACTGCGGATTAAAAGTAGGCAACGCATTTGCAATTCTTTACCGTGTTACAGATGTCTATGGGTCTGTATTTTAGCGATAGGTCATTTCCTTCTTTAAACAGACTCCTTTTTCTTTTACAAAATGTTACCATGAAATATATTTGAAACTTTTCAGATTCGTTTTATAATGCAATTAGTATGGTATTTCTGGAACAACCCTTCGATTTAAATGATGCGCCGCACGTGGGCGTAGCGTGTGTGGGTCCAACGCTACCCGAGCCGGGAACTAAGTGCTTTGGCACTGGATGGGGCATGTCCGCTGTCTCTGGAAAGTCTGATATACTAAAGAAGGTAAGGTGAAACCGTGGACATTCAAGTCAGATAGTCTTTGTGGCTTTCATTTCATAGTTTTAGTGATAATAACATTCTTAAGAAAAGAGATTTTTACCACGATTAAGTTGTTTGATCTCCCAATATTTCGGCAGACTTACATGAAATGATCATGGGTTGATTGATGATATGGGTCTACCATCTTTCTGACTCGGAGACCACAACTACTGTTCTCGTTCTCACTGCACGTTAAGTCCGCACTAAATGGTACTTTTTGGTGTCGAATGTTATAGTTTTGATTTTTATGATGGGCTTAAACCAACCTTATTGCGATGCTTTGGCCTTATAAACGTTGCACACTGGCTCAAAGCGGATAGTGGGACTTACTCATACCTTTGAATTTCTTCGTCAAAAGATTATATCACGATGTATTCCTTTATGGTATGAATTGGTGAACAGTAAAACCTTATTGGTTAAAGATTATTGTTTTATTGCCCATACATCTAATTAATTAGATAAAATATTGTTCCCCAGATACCGGTAAATCTTTTGAGTGCTGATGATTGCGAAACGAAAATGCGAAAAACAAGACTCGGAAAGATATACCGATTACACGATAGTCTCACTTGCGCAGGCTCAGCTGATGATACTTGTAAGGGAGACTTGGGGGCGCCACTTGTCTGTCCCGTTAAGGTAACACGTGCAAATAAATTCTGCGCACAGGCCTAATTTATAACTACCAACTGTTTGAGAAAATCCGACACTGTGCCGGTGTACTGGCACAACACTAGCCTTACTAAAATGTCGACGTTTATGTCCCCTCACTAATCATTCTGACACTTCACTTTGTAACGAAATCACGTCATTCGCGCCAATTGATTCTACTTAATGTCTAAAACTATAGATGTCAGGTGGTTCCACAAATGTAACGTCGGACTGTCTTACCTTACTAATATTATAAATGCAAATGTTTGGAAGTGTAAATAGATGGATGTTTCTGAAAAAGTATATCCAGAACGGCTGCATGGATCTTGCTGAAATTTGACATAGATGTGGAACATAGTCTAAAAGAGGACGCTGGTCATTAATTAAGTCGCGAGGGACAGCTGGTAGACAGTATCAATACAGTGAAGAATAATTGTAAGATTTAACATATTAAATTGTTTCCAGGATGATAGTACAAGATACGTATTGTATGGAATGAGCGCGTTCCGTATCCATGAAGAGGGCGCCCCTTGCATTTATGTCAAAGTTCCCGCCTTTTATGATTGGATAGGAGAGCGCATGGGCGAAGAAGGATTTAACTCCAGTACATATACTTACGTGCCATAAATTATATAGTAATTTTGATATAGATAAAAAAAAACCAGCAACAAACGAAGCGATTCCATAGCGAACTTCATAAATGTATTTAAGTTAGGCGCGACAATCACGTGACTTATCCAATGTTTTTATCAGTGTAAATGGAATTGCTTTGGAGCGCATTCATTTTGTCTATCCCCCTGTTTCACTATGGTTTGCCATTGTCAAAATATCTATGAAAATATTACGAAATAAAACGATTTATTGAAAATTGTAATCAAATTGTTTTATTATATTAATATACAATATTATTTATAAAATTATCACAAATTATTAAAATATATTTGCATGTGAAAATTACAAAAATATGTCTACGATACTTATAAGGGAACGTACCCATACGTGACCAGTTTGGGGGGGGGGCGAGTCTTTAAAATACTACGGTCAGTCACAGGAGGGGGGGAGGCTCAGATTTTAGTCACGTAGTCGTTATTTGTTTTTTTTTTTTCATAATACATAATTCACTAGTAATTTAAGAATGCATGCAGTCTTATGCTTTTAAGAAGAGCATGAGCCAAAATATTTATTTTTCAATTTTTACATGTGAAATGATTAATAATCATAATTATGAATTACTACGTAAAAACTAAAAGCTTTAGTTTTTGTCTTGGCATGTACTACGAGTGGTCACCGAGGGGAGGGAGGGATCGAAAAACTAAAAAAAATAGGTCAAGTAGTATGGGTATGTTCCCTAATATAAATGATTGCATTAATTTGTTTTGTCTATATGTCTAGTCTATACAGTAAATCTATTAAAACTTATAATTCAAAGTAAAAACCTTATAAAAATGTTGAAAACTAATCACTTTTGCCTTTTGATAAAGCGTCAATAGCCTAATGGTTAAGGGTACGGATTTCCGATCATGAGGTCGAGGTTCGAATCCCGTCATTAGATTATCGTAAACCATGCTGTAGCACAAGCATGGAGCTTGGTACAAGAAATATTAGTAAAAAATCTGCTTATATTTTCTATATAAAATCCTAACATAAGTCAAATCCTTAAAAATATTATCAACGCGTAAGTAACTTTGTCTATCTGTCTGTCCTACTTTCACGTAAAAAGTACTTAATTTAAATGAAATTTGGTAGAGACCCTGGGAAAGGTTATGGTCTTTTTAACGCGAAAAAGGAGTTGTGGTAAAGTGGGGTGGAAATTAGTACGGGTATATCATATTTTCAGTTAGAAGCTTCAATTATTTATAGGCTGTTATTTCGATATAAATATATACATTAGGCGAAGTCGCGGGTAGAGGTAGTTAAGTATAAACCACATCTGATTTTATAACTTCAGAATTTATAATATTTCCTTGTTCATCAACATCACACATCGTTATTTCAACTGATGTTTCATCTGGTTGATTGTTTTTATCACTTTTTAATCGTATCTCGAAATGTACGGGCGATGTTGCCGTAGCTTCGGACACTCTTTGTACTTCAAAATCATAGGAATCGGTGAGAGATTTTTTTGGATCACTGTACCCGTCTACTATTTTTTGTGACAATTCAAACTCCTCGAATCTTGTTTCCGTCAAACGGTACATACCGTCTTCACTGAGTTGATACCTAAATAAAAAGTTAATTTACAGAATATATTAACAGGTGACATTAATCCATCACTAAAACATGGATGTCAAATGAAAAGGCTTGACTAGTAAAGATAACTATGACGCATCCAAAATGGCCGCCGTCACATAATGGCGGATGACATAGTTTTATACAATTGTCATTTTTTACATTTTCATATGCCTCTACTTCTACTATACTTTGTTCGTGAAGACCTTACGTTTGGTAGACATACCATAAGATGGCAAACGAGCGAACGGCCACTTGAAATCGCTGAAATAGCGAAGTGACCGTTGCCCATAAACATACGCAATTGCATATGCGTTGCCTACCTTTAATCGACGGAGGAGAGGATTTGTTGGGACAGGGGAGTATGCATATCATCTGCGATTTTCTGGCAGCGGCCATCTTGAATTAGTATTATAAAGAAGGTCGATGAATTTGAATTGACGTACCTGAACCGGCTATAACCACACGGCCACTGAGCTCCGTGAACTTTCACTAGATGTGTAGTCAGCCGAGTCCCTCTGGAGAATATCTTCTTTTCCTTCTCCGGACACATATGACAGACATATTTCCTCTTCTCTTTAGGTTTCTTACTCACTTCCTCATCAGAATCTTCATCAGATAATTCTGCTTCGCTAGACTTATCTGCGCCTTTTAATTTTCTCTTTTTTCTAGTGTGAGTCGGAATATGTTTCCGTAAATCACGTTTTGTTATCGCCCTGTATGGATAAAGATATTTTGGGACAAACAAATCTAGTTACAAATAATAATATAAAAGACAGGAGTTAGAAGCGTCAATAGTCTAATGGTTAAGGATACGGATTTCCGATCACGAGGTCGGGGTTCGAATCCGATTCCGAAAGCGATTTCGTTTCCAAAGGATTCTAACTAATAATCTCTAAAACAAGGAAGGGAAAGTTTACAAATAGTTTCAGTGGGCAGGGGGCTTGTTACCTGTATTCACAGTGCGGGCAGGGGTGTGGGCGCGCGGCGACATGTCGGTAGCGTACGTGTTGCGCAAGCGCAGAGAGTGTGGGCGCGGTCATGTCGCACATAGAGCACGCGAACAACGACACATGTTGACGCGCATGTTCACGCTTTAAATACTCACTAGCGCAAAACACACCGCAGAAGTCACAGCGGATGTTCGATTGTGGGTTCACATTCTAACAAATTTTTACTTATAGTTGATTTCTGAGACCAAAATCTCCATATACATATTGTCATCCCTTTTATCTTTGATAACAGAATTAACAATATGTTTTATACACAGTTTTTGATCTCGGAAACCAATTATTAGACTAAAATAACATTGGCCCGCATAGGACGCACCGCACGCACTGACTAAACGGATTTGCTTTGACTTTTGATGCGGACGACGCGGATTATGAACGCAACGGCATACCGTTGCGTTCATAATCCGTTGCGTTCAAATCATACAAAATAAACTAAAATCCGTTGCAGACCGTCTGTCCGACGCGGGCCAATGAACGCGCACCTTTAAAGTATAGGAAAAAACTCGATTTATATATACAGTTGAACCTGTATAAGTAAGAATCATTTTACGGTCCCAAAGGACATCCAAAAGCCAACTAGAGAAACCTCTAGAAGCGAGAATTTGTGATCGATTAGACTCGTATCCAACTGTATAAACAAACATATATTTTTAATTGGACTAAATAATTGAATAATGAAGCGTCGGTGGCTTAGGGGTCAAACACTTGACTTGTAATCTGCAGGTCCTGGGTTCGAATCCCGTCATGTGCCAATGTGTTTTTCAATTTCCGATTTACATATGTACATTTATCCGATCTTACGGTGAAGGAAAACATCGTGATGCTGCACATATCTGAGAAGAAATTCAAAGATATGTGTGAAGTCAACCAACCCGCACTTGGCCAGCGTGGTTGAATATGACCTAATCACCCTTAACTTAGGGTAGGCTCCGAGCCCCTCGGTGGGGACGTATAGTTAGCTAATGATGATGATTGAATAATAATAACATAACAACCTGTCTCCGTATATGATCACAAAGTTTCCGATTATTGGCAAAGTGTTGTCCGCAGTGGTAACAAGCGATGAGTCGTTCTCCAGTATGGGAACGTACGTGCGCTATGAACAACGTACGACGTGTGAATGTCGCACCACATCCGGCCCATGAACACAAATTTCTCGAGTTGTCTATATGCTCTTTGACATGCTTGATGAATTCCTGAACCATAGACAAAACAAATTTTGTACCGGCTCTTGTTATAATTGAGTCACATGGGTAAAGCCAGGCTATAGACAATATTTCTTTAAGAACTCATTTTAAATATATTTTTGACTTGAATTAGACAAAAGGTCATGTCATGTCTTCTAAATAGTATATTTCAAATACTCACCATGGGTTTCTAAGACCAAAGCCTTTGTATCAAATATATTGTTATTTCTGTTCTGTCAAATATAATGACAGGGATGAAGATATGTTTTATAAAGATATTTGGGTCTCAAAAACCCATAGTTAGTTATTAATGGGTTCTTTAACTTTAATCAGTGTAGATTTCTTATACTCCAAATAAATAGTCATCTTAAGACAAGATTTTTTTTTATATCATAAGGTGGCAAACAAGCGAGCGGCCACCTGAAATCGCTGAAATAGCGAAGTGACCGTTGCCCATAGACATACGCAATTGCATATGCGCTGCCTACCTTTAATCGACGAAGGAGAGGATGCACAGAGAGAAAATATTTTCCCTTTCAATTCATGCATCCTCTGATCCGCAAAGTCCACTTCCACTTCCCATCCTTTCCTTATGAGAAAAAGGAATTGCTTCGACTTCACGCCTGTCTTCTGTGTGGTTGTGGTATGTCACCGGGCCAATTCGTGCGAAGATGTTAAAGCGGGCTCTACCACTGTTCGACCACGATTAGGACGGTATAAGTGTTAAGAAATGTATGAAAACATATCTCAAGTTGCAGGGACCGAATTAAAAATGGCGTATTATGTCAATGATCCTAAGATGATCGTATTAAGCGGGTTTTATTATACATACCTCAATTGATTGATATGCCTTCGTACAACCAACCCATAAACAGCGATGTTCACTAATATTACTCGGCAATTGATTCCTCTTACTGGAGTCTTTCTTACACTCAGCCAGGTTCAATGTAGCTCTGCCGTTTAAACCAATAGCTAAGAGCTTTGCATGGTATGCATGATAGTTGATATGACGGACCATCTCTGATAAGTCAACAGTCTTGTGTCCACATGTATCCCATGAGCAGAAATATTCTACAATTTTAGATTTTAAATCTATATTATAGATGTTAATGTATGATAAATGTCATACTACAAAAAGTAATATTACTAATATTATAAATGTGAATGTTTGGATGGATAGTTTGTTTGACGTTATCTCCGAAATAGGTATTGACCTAGGTATATCTATTGAGATATTGATGCAATTTGGCACAGATGTAGAACATAGTGTAAAAGAACACATAGACTACTTATTAAGTTTTTTTTTTAGCCAGTTAAAGAAAAATGTAAATGGGCAACGGTAAGACAGAATTCATCTTCAACACACAAGGAAATCAGCAACACTAGAGAAATTGGAAATGATTTGTTGATAGTTAGATGATTTATTAAAGTCTTTCTTTATGTGATTTAGGGAAAATTCCTGCACTACCCAACATAAAGCATCTTGGATCACCAAGAACACTCCTGGAGATAACCGAAAATATCAAAGGGTTGTTAGGAATCTTTGGAGAGTTGGGCTGGCTGGAGTAAATCTAGAGTTGCTGAAATCAAGCCCTTACACTTGCTAAACTAACTAACCTGATCACAATTTCACTATCAAACAGAAGACATTTGTCAACCATATTTTTTTATTCATAAAATATTGTAAAATTAATATGTCATAAAACAGATCACAATACTCACTAGATTTGTCTTCTTCTGGTATGAGATGCAGATCAGAAACATGTTTCGCAACATGTGTTTGGAATTCCTCATAGTCTGTAAACTTCCAGCGACACGAAAGCCAATCGCATTCTAACACCAAACCAGATCGTCGTAATTCACGTAAAG
Organism: Papilio xuthus; assembly: GCF_000836235.2. NCBI lineage: Eukaryota > Metazoa > Arthropoda > Insecta > Lepidoptera > Papilionidae > Papilio > Papilio xuthus. The sequence continues at coordinate 1,200,252 of NW_013531726.1, forward strand.
GCTTAAAAAATATTAAAGCATATATATATAAAGAATAAAAATAAATTTAACCATGACATTAGAGTTTATTACTATGACTAAGGATTCTATAAACAACATCGTGGTATTTAATACAAGTAATTCATTTACTCACAATTGCTTTAGGTTCTGTTTCAATGTCGTCTACTGCCAAAGGCAACGTAGCCTCATCTTCAGCAGCGGCGAGGAGAAAATTCTTTCTATCAGCGTTAGTTTGTATGATAAACTGAATGTCATTTTTATTCTGCAATGCCAACTTTTTTGGTTCTTGTTCATTTTGTTTCTTGAGCCATTCTAAGCAACGATCTACTTTTAACTTTTTCTTTGGATTATCCATTTTTATATTAATTGTGAAATTCACATGGTAAATCTTATGTTTAACGATTATATTTCTTCGTACAATTCAAAACACATCTTAAAATTTACTTTCGCATTTTCGCGCACAAACTTGACAGCACCAATGACTTTTAACATGTCATGTGACATTGACAGTTACTTCCACTCATTTTTTCAGCGAAAAGCAAAGGCACTGTTGCCAAAAACTTTAGACACTATTTCCATAACAATAAAAAATAGTAAAGGATTTAACAAAAATATCTTGCAAAAGTGGATTATTCTTTGTCTCCATCTATTCATTGGATTACTTGAGAAAGAAGAACACAATTTAATCAAACCTGTTCGGATCATTTTACAGCGGCGGACTTATGGCTTACATAATAAGGTTTCTTATAATCCAGTGTTATACTATTTATGTAAACACATTTTATGGAATACGTCCCGACTTAAAAAGTATTGAGAGTTCAGTATTTTTTTAGTTATTATTTTACCATTAAAACCTACAAGTTTCTGCGAGGTCTCGGATCCTAAGGATTTTAGGATTTTGGCCTTTCTCAATCTGTCATGGTAATTCGGTATTGTCATTTTGTAAAACGAAATAATAAAACGTGCGTGCAAACTCGCTTTGCTGCTCTTTGAAGCTATAAGGCCCCGTGGTGTGCGGCGTATTATTGTATTGAATTGATTAAAAGGCAAGCCCCACGTTGTCATAACTATTCCTTATCATTTTAAATACATAAATAGTTCATCTCGAATCTCAATAACTCAGTATAGCTGTATTAACTACGGGCAACAGAGCGGAGTACAGTTGTCCGGTGCTGATGAAATCAACTATTACACTTGAAGAAGTAGTGAATAAATTAGATCACTTCGCGTTACCCCTAACAACCAGAATGCCGAACATCAAAGTATTCAGTGGAAGCTCACATCCTGACTTAGCACAGAAAATCGTCGATCGACTCGGCATCGACCTCGGCAAGGTGGTAACCAAAAAATTCAGTAACATGGAAACGTGTGTGGAAATAGGTGAATCTGTTCGAGGTGAAGATGTTTATATTGTGCAAAGTGGAAGCGGTGAAATCAATGACAACTTAATGGAGCTACTTATTATGATAAACGCTTGTAAAATTGCGTCGGCGTCGCGAGTTACCGCTGTTATTCCTTGTTTCCCATACGCGCGTCAGGACAAGAAGGATAAAAGCAGGGCTCCTATAACAGCTAAATTGGTTGCCAATATTCTGTCGGTTTCCGGCGCCGATCATATTATAACGATGGACCTTCACGCGTCTCAGATCCAAGGTTTCTTTGATATACCTGTTGATAACCTCTTTGCTGAACCCGCTGTATTAAAATGGATCAAGGAGAACATACCAGACTGGAAGACGAGTATTGTCGTGTCTCCTGATGCTGGAGGTGCGAAAAGAGTGACGTCTATTGCTGACAGACTTAATGTTGAGTTTGCTCTTATTCACAAGGAAAGAAAAAAAGCAAATGAAGTTGCCTCAATGGTATTAGTTGGTGATGTGAAAGACCGTACAGCTATATTGGTTGATGATATGGCAGATACATGTGGAACTATTTGCCATGCAGCGGAAAAATTGATAGAGGCTGGTGCTATAAAGGTGTATGCCATTCTCACTCATGGTATTTTCTCGGGACCTGCAATATCTCGCATCAATAACGCCTGCCTGGAGGCTGTAGTGGTAACAAACACAATACCACAAGAAAGGCACATGCAAGACTGCCCTAAAATTCAGTGTATTGATGTCTCTATGATGTTAGCAGAAGCTGTGCGTCGTACTCATAATGGAGAATCTGTCTCGTATCTATTTTCTAATGTTCCATATTAGTTTAATTTGTTATTTATTAAGTTTCCAGCACTGACAATATTTTTGATTGTGTATGGATATAATTTTTACCTTGTTTATGGCATGCACCATGTTAATGTTAAAAAATTTAGTTGAATTTGACCAACTTTATAACAAAAATGTTTTTGTTGTACGGCAATATTCAAGAATACATAATTGAAATGGGTTTAAATTTTACCTGCAGATAATTGCGAGCTCTAATAAAATTAACATAAAATCTTTGTTAAACCATTTTGATGTTTCTTTAGAAATCCAGTCTGTTAATAAAGAACCTAAAGTCTTAGTTTAAATGCAACATAACTTGGTTACTACAGGAAAAAAAATTTGCTGCAATAAGGTCACTTGTTAGTTTTAATTTTCATTTTTTATTAGCAATTCTAAAGTTTAATTTTATATAATCTCATAAGTTAAATGTAAGGTTAGCATCTTAATAATCATTTACATTATTTCAAAAAAATATATTTTTCCTAAATATTTGAGTTTTTAAGTACTTTTTAATTGGAAAAAGGAGACAAATAACTTGATATAAGGTAAGATTTCATTTCATTTTAATTTGCATTTATGCATAGGTTTTAGTGCATATTTTTTCATAACTGACAAATTTCATTATTCAAAAGACATTTAGATTTATAAATAGATATGTTATTAAAATATTTTTAATTAATTTGTGTTTACAACATAATATGGATTAAAAAAATTACATAACAAAATATATAAGGCTTAAATAGCTTTGAAAAAATATCTTTAACACATTCACTGCCAACTCCGGCAACTATTTCATGCTGAAAAATCTTAGTGACATGGAATGTGTTTACTTGGGTACTAATTGATGTCTACTGGTTTTTTTTGAAGGAATTATACAATTTTTTGTCATTTCTTGAGTATGGTTAGTATTAACTTACCAGTGAAACTAGCTAAGACAAATTATTACTCAATTACATCTTTTATTATCCAGTTGAATTTAAACATTTTTGTAATGTAATTTGCTATAAAATGTTTCTAATGCATTGGCTGTGCGCCTGATATTTGTAAAGAGATTTTTCTAAATTTGTAGTACCAATGTGTATATGGTCCATTATTCGAGAATATTTAGGTAATAAAAAAGCGAATTGCAATTCTCTTTGATTTTTCTTCTTTTATTTATTTTCCCTAAAACTGTGTATTGTTCAAAAAAAGCATGTTAAACGACATCGTAAATAAATAAACTCCAGCATAAACTCAAAAACTACCGAACCAAACATGATTAAGTTTTGTAACTACGTGTTATTTGAACCAACTTAAAAGACAATGTAATTGTTAATTACTATGTTATTGACCTTATTTTTTATTAAATTTCTACAGGAAAAAGTTAGTTGTTTTCTGTGCATCCAATATCAGGGCGCGTCACTAGCGTAACAAATAAGACACAACTAGCTGTCGCCCGTGGCTCAGTCTGTGCGGAATTAAAAAAAAAAAACATAATTAGTATAGTCTATATGTTATTCCAGACTATGTTCTATGTATGCAAAATTTCATGTTCAATGGAGATCCGTTCAGTCGTTCTGGAGATATTTCAAACAAACATCTAAACATCCATCTTAACATTCGTATTTATAATACTAGCAAGAAGTAACATTGACCTTTTTTTTATTTCATAATTTTTTTATAGAAAAAGGATTAATTAGTGATTTCCTGCCGTGTAAAGTCGGGCAGCGTCACTAGCATAACAAATAAAACTTAAACATATTAATAGTATTACATGATTAATTAATTTTTATACACCAATTAATTGATCGAATCATACGAACATCTGTCATTAATAAGTAAAAAAAGCAACAAACACGTGGCAGCTCTCCAGATGATCTGTGGCCACATCAAAAATAGTAACGAATGTATAAAAAAAGTCTATACAAATTTAATGGTGCGGAAGTGTCTCGGCATTCGACGGCTTGATACTGAAGTGCACAAATTAATTCTAAATTACAAAACAGTTAACATATTTACTGTTTTCATTTACCTCAAGTCCGAATGTCACTGTAATATTTAATATAAACTTATGAATACAACTATATTACTCACGCCCGTAAACGACAAGAGTAGGCATAAGTAACAAATTGGTATATGGCGCGATACTGACCTCTATCATCCACGTTTCTATGCGTCTATGCGTGCACACGCGTAGGTTAAACGCTTGCTTCTCTTTGTTATGTCATTAAGCTCTATATATTATATATTGATTTAAAGTTTCTTTTACTGATCGAAAGCTAAATTATTCCCGGGTGACATAAAATTACTACTTTTTAATACCGCGCAGACGAAGTCGCAGGCAACTGTTAGTATAAATAAACTTATTAAAGGCACAGTGACATTTCTTGTGTATGTTTATCACAAGTTTTGTTACATCAGTGTTATCAAGATACTTGACCCCGGGTCGCGTCTGATGTAAATTGTTTGTTTGTGGGCCTGTCTTGTCGTCATACGAGTAAAGAAAACAATACCGCATCTTTGATACCAATAATATAACTAAGTCACCGATCAATGGTAAACTTCGACAATCTATAATTTGATTACACATGTCTATAGTAAAATATGTTCTAGAAATACTTCGATAAATAATGCTTAGGCTGTAATACGAGAAAATATTACCAACACTATAGTAGTTGTTAAGAAATTTATTTTCGTTAAACAATTCCCAAAGTTTGAGATAACTTCTCGACCCTCTGTATGCGAAAGTTGACTTGGTGATATAGTATTTATTTAGACGATTTTGTGCGAAATTGAGAGCTTAGTTTGGATGGTAGGTACTATAGTAGATATCGAACCAAGTATGCCTATTTTGTGCCAAGCAGATAATATACCGGCCAATATAAAATAGTACGTAGTTATTGATATCTGAGATCAATCTGTTTACATATATGTTAATGTAAACATGATCTTCGGGATATAATGTGCGTAATCAAACGACCTTGACAGCACCGCCTAATAAAGCGTACTTTATACTTCGTAAATATAAACAGGTTAAAAAAAACTAACTCATGGTGGCCTTGAGAACATAAAAATAATACGAATTGATACGATATTATTCAGGAAGGAATGAACAGATGTTTTATATTTGTTAATTTAAAATATATATATTATAAAAACATTGTCACTTTTGTTGGTGGACTGGCCTAGTCTAAGAGCCACTAAAATCAAACCCCAAAGACACATTTAAAATCATTTCTGCCTTACAGTTTTGTTACGGATCTTTTTGCTGTTCTAATGATAAAGCATGTCGTAATATTTTGATCGTGTGAGCGATCGTTCATCTTTATCGCTGTATATCTGACAATATTTACTTTCCGTTAACTAAAATAAAAAAATATTGTAAAGTATCTTATATTGCTAAGTATCTTATATTTCGTAAACAATCAAATTATGAAGGTAAATGTTTGTGTACACACGACACTAAAATTAAAGTTGTATAGCAAAAAATCAGTAACCTTAAAAAATCAGTAAGCTTCTAAAGTTTTAGGTACGTATAATTTATTCGGCAAATTATTTAAAAATTCCAAACAATGTCATTTGATACCAATCAAACGATTATATAGTTTTTTTTTTGCATTTTCTATGCACTGTAAATATGTCATTCGTCACAATACGTGGCCTATTTTGAGGTTAAGGTCATATTTGAAACTATTTTTAACTACTTGTTTACACCAATAAATAAATAATTCTACAGTTATTTGAAGCTCAATTAAACTTTGTTTATTTTACCGTTATATTCCTTAGCTTAGATTTAGACTGAAAAATCTCCACCAAAAACTCCTTAGTAACCGAGTACAACAGTTAGATCGTTAAAACTTTATCTCTCAGATTTTTGTGCAGAAATAATTTTAAATCGAGATTTTAAGTCAATTTTGTTTTGGAACTACGTATACAAGTCCTACGTAAGAACTAAGTCCAAATGAAAGTTCAATAAACAAGATCTAATATTTATTGACGTAATTCGATAACCCATTGCTCTTTGATATGCGAGTAGGGGTAAATTATGCAGAAATCTTTTCCAAATAGTGAACACAAGTTAGCGTTACTACAAAGTTACTGATAGGAAGAAAATCCGACACTGTGCCGGTGTATTGGCACAACACTAGCCTTACTAAAATGTCGACGTTTGTGTCCCCTCACTAATAATTCTGACACTTCACTTTGAAACGAAAGCGCGCCATTCGCGCCAAATGATTCTAACCAATAATGTCTAAAATTATTAAAATATAATACAGCAAAAATACTTTTTTCAAACCAATCATAAGCTATTTTAAGTTTTGAGCAGAATAAAAATTTATTTTAAATCTATAAAAAAAGCAGGTAATTTAACATTTTTGTTTAAAATAATTCTATTGTGAGGAAATGGAAAAGAATATGTATGCTCGTATAAAGTAATAGCAGTCGCGGGCGACTCCGTCCGCGTGGAATAAAAAAAAAAGTTAAGGAGTAGCCTATTTGTTCTTCCAGACTATGTTCTACATCTGCCATCTGTACCAAAATGCATCAAGATCCGTTGAGATACCTTCAAACTAACATCCATCCTAACATTTGCATTTATAATATTAGTAGAAAACAATTAATAAATTTTAGCATAAACAATGCGGTCAAAAAGTTTAGAAATTAATTTGAAACTTGGATTACACTTGGATTGTGTAAATAAATAAAAATACCATATAAAAGCTAAGTTTTATTGTTTACTTAGTATGTGTGGTTGTGTGGTGGGCCTGTGCGGCTGCTTTACGCATCTGGGTGAGGACATTGCTCATCTCTTCACGCTTCCTCTTGGCACGGATGTGGGTGCCCAGGCGACGCTTCAAGAACTTGAGTGCACGCTTGTCCTTTGACACCTGTGGACATTGTTATTGTTGAAAGACTGACAGTATAGTAGCCACATATATATTCCATATATAGTATTCCATCCGGTTGTCACTCTGTATACATCGCGTTTGTTAGCTCTTCCAACAATAATTGAAAAACCCGTATAAAAGTGAACAATCGAAGTGTCAGTTGTGCTCAGTTTGGAGATAAGTCTCTGTTGCTAATTGTGAACTAATAGTATTTAAGAAAACTGTGATGAATCTAGTACAAAATGTGTGTTAAAATACGCGTTTGACATTCATTACATGTAAATCTACTCTGAACTGGATAAAAGGCTGTCCATATATACTTAAACCATTGGGCTGAAATTTAACATTTAAATTGACAACTCAATGCACTATACTATAACTAATATAAGCCAAGAGCTGCCTGGTGACTTACAGTTCGCAGCTTGAAACACAAATCAAAACTTTATAAAGGTATGAATTGAAGTAATCTGTGGGCTGATTTGCAGATCTTCAATTATTTACAGCGGTTCTGGTTTCAATCCAAGCAAGGACTAATTACATGAAGTTGGTAAGCATGGGATTCTTACAACAATTAACATTTGTGAAAAAGGTTACATCTAAGATGAATTAAGAAATATAACCTTTATTGTTGCATAAATTATTATAGATGTTGCATAGTTCATAAGATTTCCATCAGCAAATGTTTTGACTTTGTATAGCATTTTAAGACTTGTCAAGAATTGTCAAAGGCACCAATATTATATAGAAATAAAATCACACCAAAAATATAATAGTACACCATTTAAAAAAATCTACATTGTATGATCATGGATACAAACATGTTAAATAGTTTTCTCTTTAATTTATTTAAGTTTCAATTTAGATAACCAATAATATACATACCTTGAGCAACTCCATAGCCCTCTTTTCATACTGTGCATGTCCTACAACCTCACGAACCAAGTCTCGCACAAACTTTGAGTGTTTTGTTTGCAGCTGTAATAAGAAACATAAAAATATAATTATGATATTTAGTTTACTTAGCTAATAATCATTTTTATTTGATCAACGGAGCATTTGTTCTTTAATATCTACATGAAAGAAAAAAAAATAGATGTCTACTAGTGAGTTTTCATGTTATCTCATCCCTTTATGCACATTTGTCACTCTTTCCTTAGAAATCACTAATTATTCAACCAATTTGTCAGAGTATTGATTATTAGTTACCAAATTATGCGTATAAAAGGTTAATAACTTCGTGTTTTTATTGTTTCAAAATATACCTGTGTATTTATATTAAATAGACAACGCTTCCCATTTTGAATTTAAACTCCGCTATTTGAATTAAAATCCTTGTTTCGTTTTAAATAACACAAAATGGTTCTACAATGAACCGGAGAACAATGTTTTGACAAATGTAATACATTTTTAAATATTAAGGATTTACCAAATGAAATTTGATTAACTTACACCCTTTAGTCTTGCTGGCCTTATCCTGATCGCTTTATCTGTAATGCCCTTCTTTCCCGCAGATATTTTAGTTGTTTTGTGGCCTTTTCGCAGACCAACTGCGATCTCGAATCGCGGTGCCATGCTGAAAATAAGCAACTTGTAAGTTTCAACACAAAATAAACACTTATATAATTCACTGAGTAATATTTAGCACTTTATTTTCATTCATTTACTATTAAAAATTAAAGATTATTTAGATAAATTGAAATAATATAATTCTTCACGTACATGACTGTTTGACAGATAAATCCAAAGAGAAATTATTGGTTATGTCCTTTTGACAATGACAAGTTTGCTTGCAATGTAGATTAAATAATACAGATGTTATACAATTAATTTATTACTTATTGTTAGGTATAAAATGTGTATGTGAATATGAACTATTTAAGTATGCACATTGACCTGATCATGAGCAAAGTCACGACGAGAAAATAAGAAAGTTGTCGTTAAAAACTAATCAAAACATCCGAATTTCCCTGTACTAAAAAAAAACATTTGACATTACATTGACAAATGACTTGACGCTTGACGTTTCCGTATGTCTTGTTTCTGTTTGTGTCCGTGTTTAAGTTTAATTCTATAAAACTTATTAACAACTAATCAATCAATATAAAGCCAATAATAAGGATGTTAGCTTTCTGTGGAAAAATATCGTAATTTTTATAAAACTTTATTGACATAGACATCGCCAAACGTTGTGCGTTAGGATATAACCTTACTAATATTTATTTTACACGATTTTGAGTAAAAATGGAGGTTGGTGCAGTTAAGCAAGCATTTAATAATGAGGTTAGTACCCCATTTATGTGATTTAAGTAATCCTGTATTTGTGATTAGTACTAAAGTGAATATTACACGTGAATCAAACTTTATAACCTATAAGCTTTTGTTTATTTATAATCACTTTTATATGTTTCAGATTATCCAAATGAAAAGAAATTTAACCCAAGCGAAAATACAAATTATACACAAGCTTACACGTAAAGCAAAAACATTAGCAGAAAAGAAGGCACCAGAACATTTAAAAGAAAAACTAACTAAGAAAGCGGAGTCTGCTGTTAAAGAAGTTTTGATTATTAAGGTAATTATGTTTGCTTACAATGAGTTTTCAATGTGGAAATACATGTACTTATTGTCATCACTCTCAGACTCTTTGATAAGAATAGAAACAGTTGTCATTGTCATGTTTTTTTCATATATCTATGTAGGTTTTATATATTTTGTGATAAAACTAACTATGACAAATAGCAAATTAATTAGTAGCCTATGTATATTTCCAGACTAGGTTCTATTTTCTATATCTATGTCAAATTTCAGCAGATTCATTAGGCAATATTGAGATTTCTTCTTACAAACATCCATACATGTATCCATCCATCTAAACCAGACTTTCCCAAAGTGGGCGATAACGCCCCCTTGTGGGCGCTGCAGGTGTCAAGGTAAGAGACCCAGAGAAATTGGGGCTGTTGTGTAGAGGCCTGGGGGTGATTTGTAATTTAATTTAGCTAGGAGGCCTCTTAGACAACGACTGCATGAGCTCTCGACTCTCAACAACTTGTGAACATCAACTAATATGAATTAAAAGATTGCTTAAACTCTAATATGGGATCGCTAAAAAATATTTGTTCTCAAAGTGGGCAGTAGACAAAATAAGTTTGGGAACCACCAATCTAAACATTCGCATTTATAATTAGTAAGATTAACATAAATCTTTTGCATTTTTCAGAAAATAAAAGCAAAGGATATTGCAAAATTCATAGTCACATATGACGGAGAGCTTGCAAAATATTTAAATAAACCAGAAGTAGATCATAATAAGGCATGTGCTAGATTAATACTGCACAAAAGTTTGCATGAAAAGCATAAATATATAAGAGAAACATTTGGTAATACGTCAATAAATGATCTCTTCATGTCAAGGTTAGAAAGAAGAAAGATGAAGAAGGAAGCTAGAGAGAAGCAGAAGAATAAGAAAAAAGAAAAAGAGGCAAAGAAATTAGTTAATATTGAAGGTGATTGGGATGTAGAAGAGATAGAAAATAAAGATGATGCAGTTGAAGCAAACATACAAGGTAAAGGACTTGGAGATGAGCAAAGTGATAATGGACAAGAAAGTGACAGTGAACAGGGCAAAGAGGATGAGTCAAGTAGTGACAAACCAGGTGATGATGATGGCTCAGATAGTGATGATGAAATATTAGCTAGTGAATCTGAACAAATTGAAAATGGTAACAACTCTCAAGTAGATAAGGACGTAGACAATTCAGATTCAGAAATGGAAGAAAGAAAAAATAAAAAAATTGAAAGAAAAAATATTTCACAAAAGAAAGAAGTTATAAACAATTTGAATGATAGCAATGTAGTTAGTATAAATGTAAATAAAGACTTAAATAAAGAGAAATTACGTAATAAATCTATAGAAAAACCTAAAAATTTGCCAAAAGAAGTAAATAAAAAGAAAAAAGATATTAATAAGAATAAAAATTTCAATGAAAAGATACTTAAAAGGAAGTTCAATAAAGTTATTGATGAAAAACCAGCGGAAGAAATAAAAATGGCTGACCCTTTCTTTATAACAACAACGGGAGAAAGTTACATGTCAGTTGTTGAACCAAGACAACCTGATGAAGTGAAAGAAATACATAAACAAGGGAATAGACAATATAGAAGAGCTGTCATGTTTGGACATGTACCAAAACCGAGGAGAAATGATTTCAAACAAGAGAATAGGAAATTTAAAGATTTATCAAACTCAAATGATCGCTTTAGTAATAATAATTATAAGAATAAGAAATTTAATGATGAAGAAAAACAGGAAACTGAAAAAGTTGAAAAATTACATCCTTCATGGGAGGCAAAGAAACGGAAATCAGGTATTTTACCTTTTGAAGGTAAAAAAATTGTTTTTGACGACGGAGAATGATATAAAAAAAATGGTTTTGATAATTTAAATTGTATTTTAATTTACCTAATTCTGAAATAAAAATAAATTCATATGCCAAGGTCACTGTTAGCAATGGTAGAAAATAGACAAGTTTTTAACAATGTACACAACAACATAATCACGCCCGTAACACAGAGGGGTAGGCAGAGATCACGGACATCCATTTGCTGCGGTCCTGACACCTCTCTCGGTATACGTATTTTCATGAAAATTAGCTTAAATCGATTCATAATTGCTGTAACATTTTGAAACAATATCTTTATCGGCGAAAAACTTGTAACTCGTTCCCTTTTTCAACCTAATCCTTCATAAAATGTGACCGGCCACGTCCCGGAAATTTATGGCCTCTGCAATCTGACTTTGATTCTTACATGTAGATAAATTTAATGGATTTTCTAGGAAAGGCCGTTCCTTTAAATTATTACTAAGATAATATGAATTACAATCTAAGATTTTATTATACGTGATCGTTGTTAAAATAGTTTTTAATTTTAATATCGAATATCAAACATTGTTTAATTTTTTAAGAACTAAAAAAAACGGTAAAGAGAGACGGAATTATATCGTGGGTTTCGATGCGAGACAAATGTACTCAATCTTTGAAATCCCCTTTTATTTAATGACTATTTAACGAGCCGTAAACTTTTGATTAAATACGTTTACCAAAATCTATTCAATCCGACACTTATTATTACAAGCAAATAACCTATTTGCTTTTGCAATATAGCACCTTTGAAGAATTCGTTACTCTTAATAAAATTAATCCACAAGCTTTACTTAGCTTATTAAAATTCCTATTATCTTTTAAAGTTTTCATTTCACGGGGAAGTAAGTGCACCGCGTCCGCGCCATTTATAATTTTTATTATCTGTCGCGCCCTCACGTAGTATAAAAGTGACTCCATCTAATTGGAGCAGTAAAGTAAGAAGTGAACCTTACAATTTTACATTAATATAAAGGAAAAATGTTTAACGATCTTTTTACTTTATTAAGCAAATGGTCCAAGATCCGGCATTTTATAGTGTTATCTGTTATTTAATTAAGACCTGAATAAAAAATTAAGATATCATCTATGTTTTATTAACCTCCTTATCTGTTTTTTTAATAATTTATTAACAAAATGGTAGATTATTTTAGTTTCTATCCAACAGTATTAAGCTGCCTTGCTAAAAGTGTAGTCTAATCACGGTTTCTTATGTTTCAACGGTTTTGTTGGTTCCAACGCCTGCGCCGCCTTAGCAAATATTCATTGCGTGCAGCGTAACGACCTCTACTGTATAAAGAAATATTTGCCATGACGTTTGTGCAGGCGCGTTTATTATTAAGTCGTGGACTTGGAACATAGATATCTTTCTATTTCTTTAAATATCAGGTGCTATCTTTTCACTTAATAAAAATAATAATAAATAAGTAAATGAGGCACAGTTGCGCAGCGCACGTTCATACAACAGCATTACGTATTCCGACTGCGAAGTGGTTGGACGTTTATTATGCAATGTTATGTTCCCCGAACAAACATAGTTAGGCCTCGACTAAAACTAAATAATATAATATATAAAACACTGTATAAATCTTTTTATATAGTGTTCAATATATTATTTAAAATATAACTTTCTTGGTAGGAAATATTAAATTTGAGGTTATATTGTGAATTAGTTCTCAAAATTTCAATAGTAAATATACAATTATTAATAAAATAAAGGACTGTTTCTCGTAATATTACAATAATTTTCGTGAAATTATGAACTGAATTAATAACATTATAAAGTAGTCTATAAGAAGTAATTTTACACAATTTTGCGAAGTTCGGTACGTTACAGTAGGAAATAAAGATTCTCAAACGAACCTCTTACAATAATAAGGGCCATTCTCACGTGCGACAAAACGAGGAAATCACGATGTGCGCCGGCAGGGCGTTACCGTGCAGATTAAAAACAAATATCCGTTAGGAATTTGTGCTGATTTGAACTTTTTTTTGGGGAAAAAGAACATCGCTTTTTCAGCCAGTTCTTCTTGTTTTTTTTTCAATTTTTTCTATTAATTAAATGACATTGTTAATTGAGTAACAAAATGTCTTTTTACTCGACTAGAGGTCATTTTTAAGGGTTACACATAGACAACGGCACCAAATATTTTTTCCTTTTTTTATTTTGATCCCTTTCCTTTGTCCTTGTCATCGACAACCACGAATGACATAGTTAGAAGGGTTTGTTAGAATTTAAATTCCACAATCTTACTAGATGCGTAGTATATATTTACTTTAAAACTGTTGAAGATATATTTACCTATGTATTATTGGCAAATACGAGTATATATAATATAAGATTTCTAAATTCAGTATTCAAAAACGCACGAGTACGAAGTATATAAGAGATTCGAATACTAACCAAAGTTTATTACAGACTTGGACCTCGTCCAAAAACAACCTCCCGAACTCGCGACACGCCTTGAATTTTTATACATACTGCCTTGTTTTGAATTTGTTTCTAAAGTTGTTAATAATGTGGTTCGAAGATGTCTAATTTATTTTCTGAAATTTTAAAGATGGCGCGCTAATTATATCACGGAAATATAACTTATTTTTTTTACATTCTTGACAAAGGAAATAGTTGACAACAGCCAGTATTACATAAGTAATTAACTGCATAATATGTGCTTTATAACTATAAAAATACCGTTTTAATATAGATTTGTAAACTGGTGACATACCAATGTAAATCGTTCTCGTAGGAGCTGCTGCCACCTGGCGAGGTTGCATGGCATTCCTCACGTGATGGAATTTATTGCATCGTGAGTGTGCAATTGCAAATGCCGACTGTGCTCATTGTGAACGCTTTGACTTTAGGGTTGTCACCTCTTCAACTTTACTTAGTGTATTTTTTAATTTTTTTGTTTATGGGCGGCGTTATTCCTTCCTCTCATTCCCTCTAACATGTTTTGAATCAGGGACTTGCGGTGTGGGGCCTGTTATGAGTTTCATATAAATATTGGTCTCGGTGAATGTAGGTTTTTCTATTCGTTCTATTCGTAATTTTTTTCATTTTCAGTTTTCTGTTTTTTTTTTTAAAGTTGGCATCCCTGTTTGCTATTCATTACACATACGTATTTGTTTTAAGTTCGATGGTATTCTACTTAAATGTTGTACGTTTTATTAATTCTTAAAAGAAATTCGATTAAAATTAACTAAAGGTAAATGGATTAGAAATTTACTTTAGTTCATTTGTTGTGATAACCATATCTCTTTCTCTCTCTCTATCTCTCTCGCACCTATTGTATTATTAGGTTATTTTCTATTTAGTCAAATGGTGCATGGAACGTTGGTGTGTTAGTAACGTAGGATAAAATACCGTTCCATTTTACCATATTCATGTATTCTGTAGAAAAGTCGGGGTCGGCGCCGCCCGTCGCAAAATGTTATAAATCTCCTTACTTCGTGCTCGAATAAATTTTGGTTTTTCAACTATTATTGCCCGACCCTAATAATGATTGAGTGATTCACGGATTTAGTATGATTTTTGTTTTAATCTCAATATAGATATGTTTTAACTTAGAATTATAATCACTCAATTTAAGTCATATATCCATTCTCGGGGAAATAATATTGTATGGGTGAGTAAAAAACTGGGAAAGTATCTTTTTTTTATTTTATGTCTCTACAATTTTTTATTACAAATGTCTTGGACACTTTAATAATTTTGTGACAAACTACATGTCCTTTTGCCGCTGTATAATAAAAATAATATTAGGTGCGCAATTAAGTTCTCCTGTTTATCAGTAGATGGCTCTAGCAGTAAGAGCTGGTCGATTTTGACATATCCAAAAAGTCATGAACCAAGCTTAGACATATGGTAAACAAACCGTTGCGACACATGAGTGTTATAAAAACTTCTGTTTTTACACCAATTATAACTATCATTTTACTAATGTTATAAATGCGAATGTTTAGATGGATAGATGTTTGAAAGTATCTCCAGCACACCCGAACGGATCTCAATGAAATTTGGCATAAATGTAGACTATAATCTGGAAGAACAAATAGGCTACTATTTTTATAATTCCACAGGGACGGAGTTGCAGGCGACTACTAGTTTAGTTATAAACTTGTATTAATAATCATTTGTATTAGTCCTATAGTGTTCAATCAAAACGAAGAAAGGATCGCAAAAACATCAGGTCAAGGGCCAAATGGCGTTCCGGCAAAAACAATTTATAAGTTTTTGTCGTAAACCCGCCTTTGTGAGTGAATACATGAATATGTTAATTCACGATAGACCCCATTTAAACCAGCCTAACAAATAAGGGCCTTTTATTAAATTCTGAAAGGAGTGTATCATAATATATATAATACTTAGAATTTTAGCAATTTCATAAAAATTGCTTGGAAATAAAATGCGTATATGCGTATGCTAAGATGGATGTGTGGTGTGACAAGAAAGGATAAATCTAAAAATGTGTATAGTAGAGGAAGTTTGAAAGTAACGTAAGTGATCGAGAAATTGAGGAGTAAAAGATTAGCGTGGTTTGGACATGTTATGAGGAGGGATGATGATGTAATGATATTGAATGTGGATGGCTACAAAGGTAGATGAAGACCAAAAAAGTATGGATTGACTGCGTGAAAGAGGATATGCGTAGGAAGGGGGTAGATTCGGATATGACGGCTGATAGAGATGTATAGAGTAGTAGTACTTACTGTGCCGACTTTCGATAGGGATAAGGGCAGGTTGATGATGATGATGCTTGGAAATAAAAAAAAATATTTATTAAAATCAATATCCGTTAACTTCAGTTATTTAAAGTATATTTCTAATATTAAATCTACATTACGAAAGATCACTTAAATACTGTATGACTTTTCTCGTCGAAAAGAAAGACGATAATAACCTAAAATTATTCTTGCAAAAAATAGTTTTTTTTTTGTCTTGCGTCGGCAGCCAAGACCATGGAATATTTTTAGAAGTGCATGCACAAAGATAAACTCTCTACAGATCTGATTAATCTTTAGATGTTAAGGTAAGTCTTAAGTTCTAAGTATACATAACCTAAAATTTTGACATTAATATTACCACTTTTTAATTGTGCTATAATTTAAAAGGTTGTTATGTTGTGTACTTGAAGAATGTCTTTTCTCGTACATAAAGAAAAAAACTTGGAGAAGTTTTACAGTTTCTTATTTATTCAGTGGTCCATCGCGGACATATTTCCTTTATCTTTTTTATTTACAAAGGTTAAGAGCTTCCTTGAAGCCACTGGTATTTTGAAAATTTTATTCAAAGGTCTTTTGTTATATTTAAGTGGAATATTTCTTCGTAACATTACAATATTGTACTCAGTTTATATGATATATAAATTATTTATTTATGAGTGATTACGAGTGAAGGAAATTTAGCGATCACCACTACTACTACGCCATTTTAATGAAATGTCAAATGTAACCTGATTTGACATTTCATCAAAATCTAACAAAGTAACCTTGTAACGGCGGTCATCGATTGTTATTTAAATCTTTGAACTTAGAAATAAACATTTGTTTACTTTTTTAAAAATTTCGAATACAATATAATCATGTTGATCTAACGTCGTTACAATATTGCGTCAGTGAACACTTTTTCTTTTTAAATATTAAGGAGGTTACATAAAAAATAGAAATTCACATTAATCGATGTTTTAAAGTATCATTTCACTATGTAGATAAAAGTGTTATCAAATGTGGCTTATTAAAGTGTTATAGTCTCATTCGCCACATTCACCATATGTGGTGGCGATGGCGATTTGGCGATTGCGACGTGTGCCAGTGATTTGTCGCCACAATTTAGGCGCACGTCAACACGGCCGTTAGCTATTCCATTTAGCAATAATAAATCAACGCCGCACGTGAATTATTAAGTGAATAATGATACTATCATTATTCACCTCATCTGTCTACGTTTATATAATTAATGATAATCTATCACGTATCATTGATTCGTAAACTCTATGTAAGGAACAATCGAAAAATTAATGAAATTGTATTTTTTTTTTTGCAAGATTAAAAAAAAACGATTACTATTTGGAAGTAGGTGTCGCCCGCGACTCCGTCTTATCGGAATTGAACAAAAACTTAATAAGTAGCCTATGTGTTCTTTTAGACAGTGTTCTCCATGTCTGCTAAATTTAATTAAAATCCGTTGAGCTGTTGCGGAGATATCTTCAAACATCTATCCATCCATCTAAACATACACATTTATAATATTAGGAAGATTTTGTACTGTTATTAATTGTTTATTATCACGTCAGAAGTAGTATTAGGTGGGTTAATCCTGCTCGTATCATTAGTTAACAAACTAAGACGCCTATTAAATTATCTTAGCCTAAGGGTTGCTTTAGCTCAATAGAAATCCCTATTGTGTTCATTTAGTGTGAAAAATACTAATACTTAATAACCATATAATTAATTATCTATTAAATTTAACTCTGAGTGTAGCTGTGGAAGAAGTAGTTTTAAGTGAGTTTTATAAAAAAGTCATTGTTTTTGATTTAATAAATTTTAAAACAAAAACAATGACATATTGTTTCTCATTTACGTATAACAATGATGCATTAGAGAGGATAGATGAGTATCATTAAAAGATAAAATATCGATGTTGTATCGTACATGGATACCATATCGATATATCGGATGTGATTCGATGTTAATCAATCGATGTTACAAACAAGAGCAACCGAAATTCAAAACAAAACACTCTCGTTACTTTAAAAGGTTTGGCAGGAAATCTTTTTTTAACTTTTTTACTCTTTACTGCAGGTTTTCATTGTGACATTTGTAAATGGCCGGAATTTCCTTACGCTAGACCTCATAACTAACTTCCGAGTAGACTTTTCAATCTCATTGTAATAATTTTTACGTCCCCAACACGTGCTGCTTGGGCGCACATTGAAATGTTTAAAGATGGCAATATTTTCTACCTGTATGAATTCCCTAAGGACATTTTACAACCCCCAATCCCCTATGAAATACGTCTCACGTTTGCCCAATTTATGGTCCTTAATAATCTCGTAAAGGCGCACAACGTTTGTTTTATCGACTCTTCATATTTTTTAAGAACATTCGAAATTGATATATATATATTGAGTTTTATTCTTGTTTCAATGTAATATAATCTTGGAAACTTTGGAAAGTTTTATTTCTATAAAGTAGAGCATTTTAACTTTATATTTCCCACTAGCTGCTGCCCGCGACTCCGTCGGCGCGGAAGCAAAAAAACTTTATTAGTAGCCTATGTGTTCTTCCAGAGTATATTCTACATCTATGCCAAATTTTAACAAGATACATGCAGCCGTTCTCGCCGTACCTTTAAACCAACATCCATCCAAACATTCGCATTTATATTAGTAAGATGAATCGACCTCATTTGTTTTTAAATTGTTCGTTTCTGCTTCTTTTGGTTCGCTACTGACGCAATGTGAGAAAAGTTATCTTTTTTTTATTTTAGGGAGTCCCAAGGAGTTCGCATTTCTTTAGGATTTTTTTTTATAATCTTCTGATTCTATGCAAACCAACGTTTGTTATGCTGATTTTGTTAGTTTTTTTTTTTGTTTTTACCTCTATTTTTTTTCCACGCGAGTGTCGCATAAATGTTCTATTATTCAATTCCCCGCGGCTTGAGTGTTCGCTACGCCATTACTGTCGTCCGCCATGTTGAATTGTTGACAATTGCTGTGACAGAATCAATATCATGTGACATTGCTACTTATATTATTATTGAATAAAGAGGTTAGATCAAATATCAAGTTAATTTGCAATAGTTTAAAAAGAAAGTAAGAAATAGCTAAGCTGCTTTGATGGACTGAGGTAATTATTTATTACCTAAACAGCTGCTGCCTGCGGCTCCGTCGGTGTGAAATTAAAAACAAACCTAAATAAGTAGCATACGTGTTCTTCCAGAATATGTTAAACATCTATTCCAAATTTCATCGAAATCTATTAAGCCGTTCTGCAGATACCTTCTAACACTCATCCATCCATACATCCAATGTTCGTTGGGATGTTTAACAGAGTTTTTCTTTCCGATATAGCCATAATTTCTGTCTTCTAAATTTGTTACAGTGTGTGAAACAATTGCGAACACTGTAATGAATTAGATTTGTGTGCCCCTACAGCGCTTTCAGTGCTGGACGACAAAACAATGGGGACAGCGCAGTAATAATGAAGCATTCCTCGCTTGAAGCTGGATTTATTGCTCTACCGACTTATGCACTGGTAACATTAGTTCAATGTGTCAGAGTTGACACTACAGCTGTTTTTAGGAGAATAAAAGGGATACATATTTGTAGAGTTCGAGATTAGAAACTGACGCAATGACTTGTTAGTCTGCGGCTTAGACATGGGTAACTCAACTTAATGACTTGCAGATCAGCTCAGGACTCACGTGTGTGAAGCAGTTCAGTCAACCAACTTGCAGCTCAGCTCAATTTGTACCTGTATATATGTATATTATGATTTGCGTTTCGAGCTCCAAACTCCTAAGACAGCCTGCGGATCATCGACTCATGTAGTTATAGTACATTACGAAGAGCTGTGAGATGCCAATTTAGTTTTTGAACCGCAGCTCAACGGTTCCCATATGTGAGCTGAACTTTTGAACCGATTCACAGTTAATTTACACATGGCTACTCCGGTTGTTGCATATTAGATGTTCGGGTAAATCACTTAATCATTGTTATTTTTTGAAAATAGATCTTCAATGATTAACAATGGTTGAGTATATGAAGAGAGCTAAAGTTAGTATTGTACAATTTATTTTTATAGTTATTGGAAGGAAATTTGTAACGAATAGAGGCAAATTGTGTAGAAAATATATGATTTCCTCTATTGAATACAATATTAATATAAATAGATTTATTCAACAGCTTTTCTAAGAGGACTAAAATGTTTCATGTTGAAATATTGAGTTTGTTAATTATTTTGTTACATAGTTTCAGTTCGATTACTTTGGGTACGGAAATGCGGCATTTTATTATGTATTAGATAATATAAGGATGGGGAATGATCCTAATGTGGAGAGTTTTTGATGAGTTTTCTGGAATTCGTCGTTATCCCAACGTCGGAGATAGTTTGGGTAATTATGGGACTGTGGTCTAGTGATTGTATATAAGTTCCTAGTTACGAAAGTTATTATTTTTTTATTATAATTTTGCTTTTTTATACTTGTATATGGCCTTATATAACAATATTCTTTACTTTAAGAATTGTAAGATCATCATCATCAGCTCACTATACGTCCCTACCGAGGGGCTCAGAGCCTACCCTAAGTTAAGGGTGATTAGGCCATATTCAACCACGCTGGCCAAGTGCGGGTTGGTTGACTTCACACATATCTTTGAATTACTTCTCAGATATGTGCAGGTTGCATCATCATGTTTTCCTTCACCGTAAGAACGTCGGATAAATGTACATATATAAATCGGAAATCGAAAAACACATTGGTACATGGCGGGATTCGCACCCAGGACCTGCAGATTGCAAGTCAAGTGCTTGACCACTGAGCCACCGACGCTTCTTGTTTTGTAAGATAGTATTATTATAGTAATTGTATATTGTAATTCCTCTCGTTCTCTTTGAAATAAATAGAGATAAATACAACAATATTTTATCTTACTAATGGATGGATGTTTGTTTGAAGGTACTAAACTAAGGAAGGTATAGAACTGAAGAACACATAGGCTATTATGTTTTTTTAATTCCGCGCAGTTGGAGTCGCGGGCAGCCGCTGTGTTTTAATGTATCGTTATTATAAACGTAATAAGAAATCGGAATCTTATTTTCTATGAATTTTATTTAAATTTTCCAATTGTTAGATAGCACCACTGGTTGCGAAAGGAAAGGTTTAAAATTAAAATGATTTCGTTTAAAATTTTCTACACATAAATGGTATAGTGAAAATTGTTTTTCTATTCCTTACTCGTGTTTAGTGCTAACGTTTTGATTTTAGAATAGATATCTACACTAAGGGCTTAATTTAAATGTCTGTGAGTGTGATAGTTACACATTATTAAATGTAAAAAAAAATGTTAATTTATAGGAACGTGAAAAAGAGGAATAAATGATATCTATGTTTTATTCACGAACTATTTTATTAGTATTTAATTGCAAAGGGGTGGGTGGATAAGGGTTGAAATCGCAGCATTCCATTGTGGATTGTAATATATTAGGGTAGAACGAACCTAATGTGGGTAGTTTTTGATGAGTTTTGCCAAATTAGTTGTTACTCTCTGCGTACTTCGGCTTCGGTATTTTTACGTAATTTCCAGATCTGTAAAGTTTAGTTATATCTTTTACTATATTTTTATTATGTGCTTATATATTTTAACTGATCAGTGTATATACTTTTCATATATTGAAGCTTATTATAATAAAAAAGAGCGTCGGTAGCTCAGGGGTTTAGCACTTGACTTGCAATCTGCAGATCCTGAGTTTGAATCCCACTATGTACCAATGTGTTTTTCGGATTTACATATGTACATTTATCCGACGTTCTTACGGTGAAGGAAAACATCGTGATGCAACCTGCACATGTCTGAGAAGAAATTCAAAGATATGTGTGAAGTCAACCAACCCGCACTTAGGGTAGGCTCCGAGCCCCTCGGTAGGGACATATAGTGAGCTGATGATGATGATGATAATAAAAAAATGGTCAGGGTTGCGAAGAAAGGAATCTGTTCAAAATGCATATGGTTTCTATAACTTTTGTCACGGAACTTTAATCCAATTGCTTAGCGAGAGTTTCTTAAGGTTTGGTCGAGGCATTACGCTATTAGCCCATTTACCGATACTACTATTAGTTAATTCTTAATATTACTTCTTAATATCTTAATAATACAGATGGGCTCTATGGATCTCGTTGAAATTTGGCATAGATACTAATTAAGTTTTTTTTATTCCGCGCAGACGGAGTCGCGGGCGACAGATAGTATTGTATAAATTACAGACTTTTTGGATACATAAGCTATCGTTTAAACAAATATTCTTTATTTTTTTGTTTTTTTTTTCTAGCCTAAAGGTCCACTACTTTTACCTTACCTTAAAGATATCTTGAACATTGCATTGTTTGTATATTTTTAAAGAAACATTTAAATATTAAATTGGTCACGTTTTCGTTCACATATAAAACCTTTATAATGTATAAAAATTAACATTTTATAATGAGTTCATCGAAGTTTCAATTTTTCGATGCATATAAATGAACCGCTGCAAGTAAACGGTGAAAACCTTTTGTGACAATATAAAAATGTTTTCTTCTAACAATATACCATTAAAAGAGAAATTATATTTAAATTATATAAAACAATTTTCTCAATGTTATAAAGTCTGTTGTAAATGAGGTTATCATTTCGTCTATATTTCTTTCTTAAGAATCTTTCTTGCCATTTTCATATAATATTTTTACGATTTTTTATCTCAATTAAAATATAATCTTACTAAATAACTAACCACTACAAAACATATGTATAAAAGTATAAAAAAATGGTCGAAATTCTTCCAAAATTCATAATAAATTTTTTTTTATTCATTTGTTTTTTTTTTAATGCAAAATAGGTTTATCAAGTTCTTCTTAATATTGACTTTAACTGTGACAAATCTTCATTTGTTTGCAATACGTTACGTGTTGAAAATTATACAGTATAAGAAACCTAAAGGACGTCTTCGTGTACTTACTTCGCTGGTGCAGTGATCCAAAGTGGGTCTTCGACAGTTCGCCAAAGTCGCCAATTCTGCCCCTTCTCTTGCCAGTCCATCTAACCGCTAATGGATATCACCTAAAGATTTTATATCGCTTTGCTGACCTTTGAGAAAGAGGTAAGCTCGTTTCTTAAAGGACCCTAATTCCTTTCAACTTAAATAATATGCGATTTTTGTATCTTTTTAAGCGTTCGTTGATATATTTTATTATTTGTATTTGCGAGTCACGTGCTAAAGAATGGAATCACGTCGTGGCAACTAATTACAGCTGGCACGCGACTTTTTCACTAAAAAAAAAACACGTAAAAATAAAAATTCTGAACGTGATTCGATTAGCGGCGCTAAAACATTGAATGAACGTTTTCTTTTATCATTTACAATACTGGCCTTTTGGAGTAAAGTTTTTTAACTCTTTTTTTCTACTTTTTCTTCAGGGTTTATTTTAGTAGGTCAAACGGCCCAACGGGAAACACCCACTAAAATATCTCTAATTCTTTACCACAGACCACTGACTCTGGTGAAGTCATCTTTGGTTTAATCCGAATCTGTACAAAAATATATTGTTATCTCTACATTTTATAAAGGAGTGAGAGAGATGAAATTATATACTTTAATAAGTTTCATAGTTACTCTACCTTTTTGCTTCGTATCCTATAGAAGTATGGATACGAATTTATAAAAATAAATAGAATATATAATTAAAATGTCTTTTAATTTGTACTAAAACATCACAACAACTCACAGCCTAGCTTTTTTTATTTTTTTTTTAATTATAAAAATTAATTCTACTTAAAGTTTAGTCTTTGTCTCTGTTCTTTCTTCTTGATTCTTCGTTCCTCTTCTATCTTGTTCTTTCGCTTCCTTCAATGAGTCTGGTAATTTCTGATTATTAGTCTCTGGTAGAGTCAATACAAGGAAACCTGATAATGTTGCCATACAACCGAAGAGTATTGTTGGTAAGTAGATGTAAAATTTCGCCTGAAAACAGAAATATTAAAATTATAGATTTAAATAAAAAAATAGTAATAAAAATAATCTGTCACTCGGGGACAGACCGTATTTTTTCAACAGTATAAGATATTTTCAAATCGGTTCAGTAGTTTTGGAGTCTACAATTCAATCAAATCTTTCTTTTGTATAATATGAGTATAGATAAATATTTACATATAATTATTAAATTTAATAGTGTTCGACTCGGTAGTTACGCCTAAAGGGAAGTTCCCTTTTGATATGTTCAGAATTTTATAACTTAATTAATAATAATTTAAAATAAAATAGGTAAATAAATTTACTGATTTTTTCCGAGCCAAACGAGCGAGTGGCCACCAGAAATCGCTGAAATAGCAAAGTAACCGTGGCCCATCAACATACGCAAGTCCACTTACGCTTCCTATCCTTTCCTTATAAGAATAAGGGTGAGACGGGAAAGAGGACTAAATTTGGCCTCTGGGACGCATTTTAAATTGCATTTAAAAACAAAACATGAAAACAGAGCTGTTTCCGAGATAGATAGTGTAATGTGGGAAAAATTGCTTGGTTTAAAGAACTAAATTTATGTATAGTGTATAATAAACTAATATTGAGAAATGTCTATAAGATTAAAATATAAATTCGAATTGTAATCGAACTTCCGTCCTTTGTTATTCCATTTAACGTACTCAGTAAAAGCTAAAAGAATATATTGAAATCAATGGAGAGAGAGTATTTAATCTGACGAATCAAACATTAATTTATTTCACAGTAATCGAAATCAATTTTGTAACAAACTATACGGATAATGAATTCCTCTTTACTCGTATATCCGATTTACTAGTAATTGAATAGCAAAATACGAACGTGAAATTTGACTATTAACTTTGTAAAGGCGTTTTGTGTATCAAATATTATTTTCAGTGGAAGTTTTACGTAAAAACCCAGTTTTATTCTATAGTTTTGATATTTTTTTGTTTATGGAAGTATTTTAAACATAATTTATCTTAAATAATATATAATGAGGAAATATTTGTTTGGTTGTTTGCATTGCATGCGACGAAATTACTGAACCGATTTAAATAATTATTTTCATGCTGGGTAGCTACACTATCCATGATATTGTTTATGTTTATTAGAATTTTTTTAAGTTCGCATGGACGTATTCGTACGCAAATGCTTGTGGTTAATAAAGCCAAAAGTCAGTAAATAATGCACTATAAATTTTGACAAAGCGCCAATAGTCTAATAGTTATTGTTTTAAACGTTCCTTTTAAAACCTTTTCATTCTACTATTGTGAACTATTTTAGTACAAGCGTGAAGCTTAGTTGGAATCATTACAAGGAATACATTTCAAATAACCTAATTATATTATATAAAGAAAGATTATTTAATATTTCTTACCAATAGCGGTGTTTGTGGTGCGATAGTGGAACCAATCTTTCCGATAGTAGAACACACAGCTAGTAATGTGGTCCTGTAGTCTGTTGGGAATACTTCAGCCGCGAACACATATAAAGAATTGTAGGCGAGTGTTATGAAGAACTTTCCACCCAAGTAAAATACAGTAGACCAATTGCCATCTAAAAAAATTAAATGATGTTAATGATAATAGTTTGTAGGTTATGTTACACTTATAACTAGGTAGAAACATAGTAGTTTTTTTTTAATGAAGCAGATTTTAACTACAGATTAATAATTCAAACGTTAACGGTCTTCATGTGTCATTTTGAAAATAGTTTACCGTTTTTTTCGTTTAGGACACCTGTAAAAAAATATTAGCAAATTTTCGATTACGTAATTGCTATTCTTAGCGACATTTTGGTAAGGTTTAGTTTGGATAAAAGCTTCATATATTTGTTGAAAACATACATATTATGTTTTCATTTCTCTGTCATTCTTGTATTTTCGTATAAAATATTCACGATAACGTATTCAGTTTGCGTATTTCGTTTGATAACTTACAGAAACTGAATACTTTGCTTGTACCTTTTATAAATTGTTTGCAATATA
Organism: Papilio xuthus; assembly: GCF_000836235.2. Classification (NCBI taxonomy): domain Eukaryota; kingdom Metazoa; phylum Arthropoda; class Insecta; order Lepidoptera; family Papilionidae; genus Papilio; species Papilio xuthus. The sequence goes on from NW_013531726.1 coordinate 1,226,464, forward strand.
TTTCGAAGGCTAAGGAGAAAGTAGGCTTGAAATACAAAAAAAAATGTTTTATATGAATAACAAAGTGTATGTAAAAACATTATTGGAGCTTTCATATTAAACGGTTAACTTTTTTCTTATTTTATACGGTGGCTAACGAGCGAGCGGTCATCTGAAATCGCTGAAATAGCGAAAATGACCGTTGCCCATAGACATAAGCAATTGCATATGCGTTGCCTAACTTTCATCGACGGAGGAGAGGATACACAGAAAGAAAATATTTTCCCTTTCCATGCATCCTCCCATCCGGAAAGTCCACTTCCACTTCCCATCCTTTCCTTGTAAGAAAGAGGGTGGGAAGGGAAACAGGACTATATAAGGCTTCCGAGACACACACTCATCAGACGAAACGCGGAATAGCTTCCACTTGACGCCTGTCTTCTGTGTGGTCGTGGTATTTCACCGGGCGAGCCGGGCCAATTCGTGCGAAGATGTTAAAGCGGGCTCTATCACTGTTAACTAATTTGTAAATGGTATTATGTTGAGAAAGGTAATCAATCAATATCAGGTAAGCAGGTGAGCATCATTATTCTACAACTAAGATATAGTAGATTATAACTTAATTAGTATAATAATAATTGAATAGCTAATCTGCCTATAATTACCTCTGTAATGCTCGAAAGATAAAACCGATACTGTACCGGTGTCTCGCGCAACACTAGCCTTATTAAAACATAAATGTTTATGTCCCCTCACTAATCAATCTGACACTTGATAAAAGCGCGCAATTCGCTCCAAAGGATTCTAACATAGTCTAAAAGTATATATAACTGTCATAAATATATTTAAACGTAATATTTACTAACCTGGAAGGAATCCGTAGTTAATTAAAATTAATCCAGTTAAAATGTAAGCGATTGCAATGACCTTTTTTCTTCCAAATCTGTCCAAGAATATTAATTTACATACATTTGCAGGAGCTTCAATGACAATAACAACGATATAATTCAAGTAGCTATTCCCAGATAATTCTATAGCATTGATAGAAAGACCGTAATACACTAAAGTAGATGATGACCAGAGGAAAGAACAAATAAAAACTCTCTTCCAAATCATAGCTGATGATAAAATTTGTCTAAAAGATGACTGATTACTTTCTCTGTTTTCAAATTTTTTTGCTTCTCTTTGTTGCATTGCGTGTTTTTCCACTTGATTGTAATGTTCTTTTGGGACAGTCACATTGTTCATTTTCTCTGATTTAATTAAAGCATTTAAACCTTCTTCATAACGACCTTTGCTGAAGAACCATCGGAAGCTTTCTGTTAACATCCACATATATAAGAAGACGAAGATAGCAGGGGTATAGATGATGAGGAGAAGGTGTCGCCAATTCTGCAGCCACCAGAACAACAAGGTGACAGTCACGCCACCAAGAATGAACATCGTGTTGAAGAGTAGACTGACGAACACACGACCTTTCGGTCCGACTAACTCCAAGGCTGGAAAAAAAAAATCTTGATTATACGATAGGTCATGCGCAAATAATAGTATCAAAAATGTTGTAATTTATACAATGTTAATGATTTTTGTTTTTACTTTATATTCAATACTGAAAAGGATAAAGAAAAAATGTCTATGTAATTCCTCTTTACTAATTGTTTATTAAATTTGAATATAGAAAATCCAAGGGACCTTAATCTGCTTCAATCAGAAAGATTTAAAACTAAAATTATCATTATTTCCCCTAATATTTAGAAAGATGTATTAATAAGAAAGAGTGTCGGTGGATCAGGGGTTAAGCACACGACATTTGCCGGTCCTGGGTTCAAATAACGCCGTGTACCAATATGCTTTTCAATACTAGATTTACATATGTACATTTATCCGACGTTCTTACGGTGAAGGAAACATCGTGATGCAACATGCACATATGCTGGGCCAGCGTGGTTGATTATGGTCTAGTCATTCTACACTCAGTAGGGAATTATATCGAGCTTGATGTATGAGAAATGTAAGAACCTAATTTCTATCAACCTTTTAAAAGCTGTACATATAACTAACAGTTTTCTTTATAAACTAGCACGTTTAGTCGTACAAAGTTCTAAAGTAACATAAATAGACGTTAAGTAATGTTGCGGACGAAAACGTAACCCCGCCTTTCTGAATGGAACTATTGCGAAGTAAATTTAGTGGGCAAGTTGTAGAAACTTTTGAAAACTTAGTAGCACGGGTATGGTCAAGAATAATACAACGATAACAGATATGATTACTTAGAGCCTGTAGCTTAATTACATTTAAGACTGTATACTTAGACTTGTAGAGTAGCTGTTGCCCGCGACTTTGTCCACGCGGAATTAAAAAAAAAAAACAAGTAGTAGCATATGTGTTTTTTAGACTATGTTCTATATGTACACCAAATTTCATTGAGATCCGTTTGACATGTATATAAACTCAAACTTCAATCCATCCATCCATCTAAACATTCGCATTTATAATATTTAGTAAAAAAGACTAAATTTCCTCTTTGTCTTTATCGTCGGCGAATTAAAAAAAACATACCGAAGATTTCTGAGATCGAAAACTCTGTATAAAATCTTAGACAAAATAACGATATGTTTAAATCAGTTAACTACGATCAATGTGTTCAGTGATCAAAAAAATACGTAGTGTTTTTAACGGAAACTTGAATTATTTGATCCGTCATTGTTCAGGAACATAAAACAAATGTTACGGAAGCGAGCATTCAACGAAAACATTTAATTAGTCACAAGGAACTGATGAGGCGTTAAAGGTGAAACATCAAAGATGATGCTTATTGACGTACTATTAAAGAAGATTGATTAGTATGTTTTTTTATTATTAAAAAGGTTAAAGGTTCGTTACCTAACAAATAATTTACCCTTTAACTTTTGCCCTTTAAATACAGAAAAAAAAACACTTAACAGTTATAATAAGCCTTGTTTTTAAACGTTTTATTGTGGGTTTCTGTGACAAAATAGAAATAATACTTTAATACTAGGCGTTTCCCGCAACTCCATCCGCGTAAATTAAAAAAACTTAATAATTAGCCTACGTGTTCTTCCAATCTATGTTCTACATCTATGACAAATATCGACATCAGTTGAGCCAATCAAACAAACATACATCCATCTAAAATTTAGCATTTTTAATATTAGTAAGATGTTTTAAACGGCCTGTTTGGTCTCAGATTTTTTATGAATTATTAAGAATTAAACTAGATATTGTTTTGATTCCAATTTTAAATTTATAGACTTGGCCACAAATAATTTTTTTTTTTTTTAAAAAGAATGTAACTGAATTTAGGCACTCCAAATACAAATAATGTAAATAAAAAAGTTAAGGGAATGCCAGTATTATATTTAGTAATACGAATTTAGCTTAACTTTTTCATGACCTCATTTATTATGGTTGAATAGAGCGATGATAAAAAGTAATCGACGATTAACTGTACGAATTATTTGAAGCGTATCAATTTTGTTTTGTTTTTTTTAATAGATGAAAGTTGTTTAAAGGTAATTCTATTTACAGCCAACTTTTGAATATTTAAATTAGCGTAATGTTTACTACAAATTTCATTTGAAATACTTGACCTATCTTTTATAAGGCGATCGATATATTTTTATACATCCACGCTTACAAAGTAATCAAAATAAGTTACAATCTTTACGATAGATTGAGTTTGATCGTTATTCATTTAAGTATATTTTTTTAATTAATTTATTACAACCATGAGATAGATCTTTACGTATTATTTTAACTAATCAATCATATGATCAGGAAGTTAACACGTTCCTACCGGTCTACTAACAATCTAGAGTTCCGTAAACATTGACCTTTATTATTTCAAAGTAAGTTCATTATATTTTATAAGTATTATACTTTAACATAAATGATCTTTAATATTTTTTATACCGCAAAGTAGAGACCCGTAGCAATTAATGCAGTGAAGGAAACCGCGCAACACAGTTAGTCAACACATCTTATTTCATACTAATATTATAAATGCGAATGTTTAGATGGATGCATGGCTGAAAGTATGTTCAGAACGGCTCAACGGATGACGTTGAAATTTGTCTTAGATGTAGAACATAATCTGGAAGAAAACATAGGCTACTAATTAAGTTTTCTTAATTCCGCGCGGACGGGCTCGTTGGCTTTTATTATAAAGAGAAGAGATTTGTTTGTTTGCATTGAACAGGCTCCGAAATTACTGGACCGATTTGAAAAATTCGTTCACTGATGGGAAGCTACATTATGCCCGGTTGACATAGACTATAATTGTTTTTCGTTTTTTTTTTTAATTCCGCGCAGACGAACTCGCGTGTAATTGCCAGTTAATAATAATCCTGTTTCTAATAACTTAACAACAGCATAAATAACTCGATTGTTTACGTTACATATTATTTTCCAAGTTCATACGTATATTAAAATAAAGTTGCTTCTATAATTTATTGTAAGGCATGTAAGCTATTTATTAATAGGAAGCAAAGAATCTCATTCGACTTGGAATTAATATGTTTAATAAAAAATGGGATAATTTAATGAGATGCCTATAAATATGAAAAAAAATGTAAATACCTAGAAAAGGTTTTATTTTCAATATTTCCTTATTTTACATTAAATAACTATTTTATTTTATAAGAGCGTGCTAGGATAGCTCTATATCGTGTGCAAAGAGTATTAACATATGGCCACACCACGGTAAACAGTGTGCCGAGGGAACCAGAGGGGGTTTAGTGGGTAGGCTCCTTGTCCCTTTAGGGATGTGGAGAGAGTCCCATATAACCGGAGTGGCTTTCCCCGAGGCACCCGGTATGCGTAACGCATTCCCCCTCTTAAAAAAAAGGATAGCTCTGTATTACCACAGAAATTGAACAGCTTTTACTAAAAAACTATTCGTGAATTAGATGCTATAATTTCTATTTATTTTTAAAATCTTTGTATAATAGAAGATTTCTTCCATTTTTATTTTATTTTATTCCTAAAGCCATTTGTTAGAAAAAAAATAAACAAATAATATTATATATGTACAGTATGTTTCCCATATTAATATAATAATATAAACATTACAAAAAAAACTTATATCGTACAAATAACGACATTTATATATTTGGATTTCAATTTAATCACTTGAGTGAACCTTCACTTACCCAAAACAAAACACGCTGTATAAATTCCACCTCCGATCGCCGGCTCCAAGAATTCGAGTATAATAAACATGTTGTAATTCAATGAGAACGCTCGGATAACACCAAAGATTCCGCTGGTCACACAAGCGAAGACCAATGCAAGTCGACGACCATACTTGTCAGAAATTAAACCGGTCAGTGGAATCGAGAGGAAGAACCCAGCATTGTGGACTGTACCGACCAATGATCGCTTCCAATCCTGGCAGGCGAGATTGAACTGGAAAAAAAAAGAAAATTCTATTTATTTTTTATTATTACCAGTCAGAAGTAAAGAGGATGAATTTATCCATGAAGGTTAAGAACATTCAGAAGGATACCATAGCAAAATGCAGAAAAATCTATTTTCTGTACCCTTTCTCTATCCTAAGGAATGCAACAGATCTACAACTTCTTGCAGGTTTTTAAGGTCAGCTTTTTCGGTATTTTGATGAACTCAGGTAAAAAAAAAGTTGTAACTAACAAATAAAGGTGTAGGCTGGCAACACACACAAGTATGTACAATCCTTATGAATAAAAAAACCAAAAAGGTCACATATTTCAAAGAAGAGATACTAAAGGTAAAGTAAGCTTAAATAGTAAAAAATCAAAATGGCTTCCCCGCGCATCTTTGTTGAATTTATAAAGAGACAAACGGGAGTTGAAAATTCGCCAAAATAAACTCCGCTTGTTTATGGTCGTATTTGACTTAGCTTCGTCTTATTTTTCCTTTTGCTTTTTAATATAAAATGAGCGTTAACCCATAGTAGCCTAGAGTTTCAATTTTGATACCAATCTTTTAAACCGAATGTTCACATTATTATTAGTTTTTTTTATAGGTTGGCTGTACCTATTTTACTGTTGTATAATATTCTTTTCAACGAAATTAAAAAAAAAAAACAAATTTAATTATTGTTTTATTTTATTGAGCAAACACAGTAATATTAAAAATAAATCACTTTCGATTATAAATCAGGCTACTAAGGGTTAAGTCTATTGTTTGTAAGAATACTAAAATTAAGCCTTATTTTTTCTCTACCGTGAGTTAACACTGGCGAACATTCATTTAAAAATATATATTTATCTCAGTTTTGTCATGTAGAATGACAAGGATGCCGATATATCTTCGTATGAGTGTTTCGGCATCGGATTCCGACGTAATAAATAAAATCTTATTTACATTTTGTACTCTTCATATCTTACTTATATTATAAATGCGAATGTTTAGATGGATGTATGTTTGAAGGAATCTCCAGAACGGTTGCATGGATTTGCTGAAATTTAACATAGATGTAAAACATGGCCTGTAAGACATAGGCTATCAATTACGTTTTTTTTTTAATTTCGCGCAAACGGAATCGCGGGCGACAGCTTGTAGTTCATAATATGATCATGGTAAGAAATGCAAATACGTGGAGAAATGGATGAAAATTCAAGTCTGACTCACACACATTATTTAGCGTAGTAAATCACAATTATAAACGGCGATGACTTTACGTAAGATTAGTTGCGTCATTTTTTTTTCAAGTTATTCTATTAAATATTACATAAACTGAACTGAAATCATTAATGGAAATAACACATAGTGAAATTAAAATGTATTTTACGAAAAAAGCCGTAGTCCGCGAATCCGTCCACGCGGAAATAAAAAATAATTAGTAGTCTATGTGTTCTTCCAGACTATGTTCTACATCAATGCTAAATTTCATAGAGATCCGTTGAGCGGTTTTAGAGATAACGAGTAACAAACATCCATCCATCCAAACATTCGAATTTATACTAAACTGATATATAAACACGGCTAAACACTCAAGTACATATATTCGTCCGGTGGCGGCACCGACTAGTTTCGAGCCCATCGGGGGCCCTTCATCAGGATGAGTGGTACTGGTATTATTTCGCGGACGCGGCCCGTCGCTCATGCGTGACCTCGAAAAGCGAGCGATGGGCTCGAAACTAGTCGGTGCCGCCACCGGACGAATGTACGTGAGTGTTTAGCCGTGTTTATATATCAGTTTAGTATTATGCCTCACGAAAATTTGAATAATTCGCATTTATAATATTAGTAAGAAGTAAAATAATTAAGATTTAAATTTGTACGATTCAGGCTATTTGTTTTCTATTTGACGTTAGTTTCTGAGATTTTTCTATAAAACATATCGTCATCCCTATCATTATCTTTGACAAAACGGAGATAACAATACGTTTTACACGGGGATTTTGGTCTCAGAAACCTACGGTATGACGCATAAAATGTATATGTTTTAAAACGTACAATTATTTATACAGAAGGGTTATCATTCACTTGATTTCACCAAAAACTATTGTGATACGTTTTCGAAATTAAGCATCTGTTATTAAAAAATTTCGTGCACCCACCCTATTAATATCAACAAAATTGCTAACTGAATGAAAAGTTAAGGCTTTCCATTGAATGTATTGAAAACGAGACCTATTGAGTTATGGGGCTTAAAGCGTTCTAGCAACAATGGCTTACACATTGCAATTGTCCCGAAGCTTAAATGTAAAAACCTTTTTCCACTAAGCTGTCTCACTGTTATTACTAGCTGTCACCCGCGACACCGTTCGCGCGTTGTTAAAGAAAAACTTAATAAGTAGCCTATGTGTTCTTTTAGACTATGCTCATCTTCGCGTCCCGGAGGCCTAATTTAGTCCTCTTTCCCTTCCCACCCTTTTTCTTAGAAGGAAAGTGGAAGTGGACTTTCCGGATGAGAGGATGCATGGGAAGGGAAAATATTTTCTTTCTGTGCATCCTCTCCTCCGTCTATTAAAGGTAGGCAACGCATACGCGATTGCGTATGTCTATGGGCAACGGACACTTCGCTATTTCAGCGATTTCGGGTGGCCGATTGCTCGTATGCCATCTTTTGATATATAAAAAAAATCATCAAGATCCGTAGAGCCGTCCGAAGATACCTTCAAACATCCATCTAAACTCTCGCATTAATAAGATTAAATCGACAACAATCAAATCTAGAGCCAACTAGTTAGACATAATTATATATATCAAGGTATAAACACCCGTTGTATAAGATGGCCAATACCATTTGCCAAATATTAGCCAACGTGCTGTTTAGTGTTTTTGAGTATACAGTCGGGAGTCTGAGTCGCGTTGATAGCCGCGCTAGTGAAAAAAGGTTCTAACATTGGCACTGCAATTTCGACATCGAACTTGCATCGCTTGATATGAGTATGCGTCTGGATTATCGATTTCATTCGTGAAATCAATTAAAATTTTTTCGACGTCGCACACGTTAGCCTCATTGTAAGCTTTGAATTATATTTACTTCGTTGGTAAGTCTGGAATCTACAGAAATAATAATAAAGAGCTAACATTTTTATTTATGTAACTTTGTGACAAATAAACAAAAAAAAACTACTGGACAAATTATAAAAATTCTTTCTACATTCACACATCATCTCACTATACGTCACCACCGAGGGGCTCGGAGCCTACCTTAAGTTAAGGGCGATTAGGCCATAGTCAACCACGCTGGCCAAGTGCGGTTTGGTTGACTTCACACATATCTTTGAATTCTCAGATACGTGCAGGTTGCATCACGATGTTTTCCATCACCGTAAGAACGTCGGATAAATGTACATATGTAAATCGGATATCGAAAAACACATTGGAACATGGCGGGACTTGAACACAGGACCTGCAGATTGCTAGTCAAGCGCTTGACCACTGAGCCACAGACGCTCTAATATAGTAATTATAATCCCTAAGTAATATAATCTATATGTATAATTTTTTAAGGTGGTTTTAAATATAAACCACCAGTTCGAAGTTGAGACAGGCCGGTATTATGCAATAAAATCAATGGAAACTTTGTACACTGTCGAGAACATGGAAAATACCACCAATGTAATCCAGAACATGTGATGCAAATCATTGCTCAATGTTACATGATATGGCCTGACACAGAGTATTTATCGGTAAGTAATGAGTGTCGACAGCACGTAGAACCTCTCTTTAAGTTTCACACGAGGACAGAACATTGAAACAGGACGCTAGATTGAAGTACGTTTAGACATTACTATTTAGAATCCGTGAATGGCGTGCTTTTGTTACCAAGTCAAGTGTCAGACTGATTAGTGAGGGGACATAAACGTTGATATTATAATAAGGCTAGTATTGCGCCGGTACACCGGCACAGCGTCGGATTTTCTTCGTTACAGTCTTCGTTACGTACTTAATATACAATGCCAAGACAAAACTGCCCCTCTAGACAATGTGACATTCGTTGGATGTTAACATTAATCGAAAGGTGTAAAAAGTATGGAACTGTCACGATTTTCTTCCTCACTATTCAGACACATTTGACGAATCTTTTCGTCTTCCTTTTGTCACTACATGTGCATTCAAACAATATCATTGTACCGGTAACTATAACGAAGTAACAGCCCGAGCCGAGGCTACATAGGGAGACCTCGAGTCTTGTTACTCTTAAACGAGGTTCAGGCTAAGCGTCATCTGCGCTCGGCCACCTCAACCCCGGTGAAGCTGTAAATGCCTCCTCAAGGCAAACAGTGACTACTCAGTCACAAAAAAAAATCATTGTACCTCATTTTCTACTGCTCTGTATGATTGTTCTACCCTCGTGTGACTTATCGGTTCGAACGCAGATAGGATTCAGTTCGTGTGACTGATCTGATGCGATTTTTGGCTCCCCTCCGAATCACTGTGAGCTCAATTGATGTTGATTCACTTACTTTTCTAAGTAATTCATCCATTTGATAGAATTTAAATGGAATTAAACATTTCTAGATTTAATATGAATACAATCTTACTAATATTATAAATGCGAATATTCAAATAGATGGATGGATGTTTGTTAGAAGGTATTTCTAAAACGGTCCATCGGATCTCGATGAAATTTGGCATAGATATAAAACATAGTCTAGAAGTAAATAAAGGCTACTTATTAGGTTTTTTTCCTTAATTTCAATTAAAAAAGCAAGCAATTATTACATGGAATATTTTCCGGTGATTTTGTTTAAATTGGAAACTATTTCTGTCAAAACTCGCGCTGTATTCTATCCGTAAACAAAATTTGTCATAGTAATTTTTTCAATAGAATGCACACAAAAGGTATTAATTATGAACAAATTGCTCAGAGACATAATTTTGAAACATTAACTCAAGCAAGCGAGCGTTCCCTGTGTTTATATATACAAATTATCTTTTATAATATATACGACCTCACTGTAATAATGACTTTATTATCAACACGACCGGGACTAGAATTTAGCTAATTGTAAACAAAAACGCAAATATAAATGTTTTATTCATATTTTTAAGGCTTGAAAGCGAGTAAACGAGTGCAAGTCTAAGAAATAAGTTCGCGTGTTGTGATAAGACTGATTAAAAATTAAAATAAATCATGCTATTTAGAGTTCGTATTTTTATAATAGAAGTTATAAATTATAATATCATTAGTATTCATCATCAGCTCACTTTACGTCTCCACCGAGGGGCTCGGAGCCTACCCTAAGTTAACGGTGACTAGGCCATAGTTAATTATTAGTATTATGACTTCATAATTATAGTTTAATATCGCCCTTAACTTAGGGTAGGCTCCGAGCCTCTCGGTAGGGACGTATAGTGAGCTGATGATGATGATGTACTAGATTATGATTTAAAAATTCTATTGTAAAAGACTAGCTGTCGCCCGTGACTCCGGAATAAAAAATCTTAACTTAGTTTTACCGTTCAGCCGTTCTGGAGATACCTTCAAACAAACATCCATCCATCCATCTAAACATTCACATTTATAATATTAGTAAGATTATCGTACGATCTTCAAGGTCGAGTTGGATGCAACCATTCAATAAAATCTTACTAATATTATAAACGTGAATGTTTGAATAGATGGACGGATTTTTGTTAAAGGCATTTCCAGAACGGCTCTAGATGAAAATTATGATAAATATAGAACATAGTCTGGAAGAACACATAGGCTACTAATTATCTTTATTTTAATTCCGCGCGGACGGAGTCGCGGGCGACTGCTAGTAATACAATAAATATTCTCAGATCAAGTATTTATCAAATAAGAGAAGGTAAACGATTTCGTGTTAATTTAATTCGTTATTAATTGTATTTGGGTATCGTTTACGTTGAACGACTCTTGTTTGTTCGAACGTGTGAAGACTTTGACAATAGAAAAATGGACTAGGCGAAGAACTGCTGTTGAACTAAATATATTATGACCCTTTTCTCAGGAAGTGGACGTAAGATTAAACTTTAATTTTGAACAAATTTTGCAGTCATTTACGTCAAAACAAAGTTAGACCTTAGTGTTAGTAGCTTAAAGTTATCATTTGATAAAGGAGATATGAGCGCGCTTGACAGATCCTGTATCTTAAAAGTCAAAGTCTGTAGGTAAATAATTTGCAATGAAAATGCTTTCAGTGTACAAGATACAAATTGTATGTGAATTGTTTTAAAATAATTTAACGATAATTTGTTTTTAATTCATTTTACTATTTCCAATGATT
>NW_013531726.1:1238370-1340564 GCF_000836235.2 Papilio xuthus
CTAATGTATTGGGCAAATGGCTATGCTTAATTCACTACCAGGGTTATAAATCTTGCTACGTTGCATCCATAATACGAAAAGTACACAGAAAAAACAGATAAACTAACACGATTATGGAGAAATACATAGATCTAAATCAAAACTGGCATCAAACAAAGTAAAGACTTCAAAATTTGGAATGTAACTGCCAAATCTCTGATTTTATATATGACTAACTGTTGCCCGCGACTCCGTTCGCACGGTATTTAAAATAATATAATTAGTAGCCTATGTGTTCTTCCAGACTGTTGGCGACGAAAAGGTTAAATCACCATTTTAAGAATTGAGGCGGCAAGTTGCAAGAAGCTCAATTAGAAGAACGACCAAAAAGGAATTTTTATTATTGAATCGTTATAAACGAACAAACCAAATATTATTTGAAAGACGAAAGTGCAGGCAACATTTGTTAAAGATTATCTGTTTTATTGCCGACTTTCCGATAATTACCTTTTGGCTTAAAATATTATAAAATCGAATTCTTCATTTCTTGCAAATTGAACAATACCACAAAGGAACTGCCGCGCCGTGGAAGCCATAAAGGATTGCAAAGTTTATGGCACCCATTTTGACAATGGCTTGCAATGTGCAAGCGCCGCGGCACCAGATGTTGTTTTAAGAAATATTAGTGATTAATAGTGATGTGAATTAATAAAGTAAATATGTGTCGTGTAACGCCAAAATGTCCGTGCTAGTGTAATTATACATACATCGTTTGAATAGTGTAAAGTGTATCGCCAGTCATCTCTCTTATATGTAAGTATTTTGTATTAAGAAAGTATATGTTATGTATCGAGTATGTTTAATGTAATTGTAAATATGTTGTCGTACCGTTAAGATGTTGTATTTTCCTGCTTGCCCTCACACGTATCGGTGTGATATAATTATTTGTGCTCTACTACGTCCAGATTCGCTTGTTTAGTTTTAAGGTCTAGATGTAAGGATTAAATATGTATTATATATTTTATGTATCTTGTATATATTAATGTGTATCATTTTATATCTATGTAATTCCTTATTTTAATATTTTGTAAATAAAGATTAACCAAAGGGTCGGTCTAAGCACGCTGTGGTCCAAGCGCTTCCGAGAAGTCCCTTCCTCGGCTTAGCGGGCATATAAATAAGACGCCTAACGGCGCAACAACGCAGTCGCATCACAGCTTCTACCGAGACCACACGCACGCGTTTTGACTGACCCCGAGGAATTGCACAATTTAATTTAAAGTGTTTCTCTTGGGCGATTTTCCTGCGTTTTTGGTCGTAGCAAAATTGGCTACTCTTTTGTGGGTCCTGGATCGGTGTTACCGGCGCAAAGTGAGGTCCGAGTTGCGTGCCGCAAGGTGCAAAACGAGGTCCCTTACTTTGTCTTTTTTTCACCGATCACCCAATTGGGAGCTTGTCCCAGGCAGCGAGTAGGTAGTGCCTTTACGGGTGCTACCTAGCTTCAAGCAGCCGAAACACAGACTATGTTCTATATGTATGCTAAATTTCATCGTGAGACATTCAGCCGTTCTGGAAATACCTTCAAACAAACATCCAAACATTCGCATTTTTAATATTAGTATGATATATGTTAACGTAAGTGTTTAGGAAATGAAAACCTACGATAAACTCTATAACCGACAAACATATATGACTATATGTGTGTAAGAAATAAGAGAGTATTAAAATCTGATCCCTTATCTGATTTTTCATTAATCATGTTAAGTTTTATAGAGCAGACTCTAACTTGGCACGTGGTGAATATGAGTACTCATTAGCCGGACGTGCCAAGTTAACCTACATTAAAAGTAGAGACGTTACTTACCTCTTTGACAATAGAGTGCTCTTCTAAATACACGTAAGATTCGCATTCGATTTCAGTAGAAGTATCAAAGTAATGTGGCGAACAACGTCCTATGCTGTTGTTGACGAAGTTACTGACATTTGCGAAAGGCGCGTATCGCACGCATTTCGCGTATGTTCCGTCCTCATGGTGTGGTATGGTGTAGTTTGATACGGCTGTTGTATCATCACATTCTGGTATGGCACATCTGGAAATAGAAATTTGAACTTTAAAGGTGTTAGCTTAGGGTTTTATGTACATTTTAGTCTTATTATTAAGCCTATTTTTTATGAATCTACAAATAAATGGTCGTCTTTAGCATGTCTAGTTTTAAACCCAGGATAAAATTTATCCACTTAATTCTGTTAGGCATTTAAAAATTGAAATGCGTGTTAACACTATGACATTGGTGGTATAGTATAATCGTGTTTATTTCTTTCATAAACAATCTAACAGTTTCTCTGAATATTTGACCTTGAACTATCTAAATACGTAATAATAACATTTAGAGATCATTTGATTTGAACTTGATATTTTCTTTAAAACCTTTTATACCTTTCGATGTTTTTACAACTACACTTATTCAAAATTGTCTATACTTTAGTTGTTAGACGATTTATTTCCTTAGACGTCTATTAGAAAAAAAAGTGGACGTGTTATTTACGCACGAACTATTGGTTACCTTGACGACAATATCTTGTTCAATCCATTGACTTTATTTCATTTCTGACTATCCTAATAATGGTTTTAGCGGTCGAATGAGTTAGAACAAGGGTCCAGTGGTTTTTTATATAGTTATCAGTGGCAAACGAGCGAGCGGCTACCTGAAATCGCTGAAATAGCGAAGTGACCGTTGCCCATAGACATATGCAATAGCATATGCGTTGCCTACCTTTAATCGACAGAGGAGAGAATGCACGCAAAGAAAATATTTTCCCTTCCCATGCATCCTCTCATCCGGAAAGTCCACTTCCACTTCCCATCCTTTCCTTATAAGAAAAAGGGCGGGGAGGCAAAGAGGACTAAATTAGGCCTCCGGGACGCACACTCATCAGACGAAACGGGGAATTGCTTCCACTCGACGCCTGTCTTCTGTGTGGTCGTGGTATTTCACCGGGCGAGCCGGGCCAATTCGTACGAAGATGTTAAAGCGTGCTCTACCACTGTTAATATTCAGTGTGCCCCAGTGTATCTTGTAGTAATCTGTATATTACTACAAGCAATTGAAAACTTTGTTAATGAATACTAAGTCATGTAAAGTATAGATTTATGTTTGATTACTAACTTATATACTTAATAACTTGGTAACATTACGTTCGCATTCTTGGCATATATAACTAGTATGCGGAAAATATTGAAAAAAATCTTACTAATATTATAAATGCAAATGTTTGGATGGATGTTTGTTAGAAGGTATCTCCAGAATGGATGTATGGATGTCGTTGAAATTAGATATAGATGTAGAATAGAGCCAAAACACATAAGCGACAATTTATTTTTAATTTCGCTTAGACGAAGTCACAGGCGACAGCTAGTATTCACATAAATAAATGAATGTGTTAATTCCGCCGAATAAAGTTACTCGTAATAAGGAGGAGTTTGTAAATAAATATTGATTTGATTATTGGGCGATGAAAACAATTACTAACATACGATTTAGAGGAAACGCACCTTAAGATGTCGAAGTTGTAGATTGTCAACAAAGTAATTTATATGTAAACTTGTAATGCAAATATTAAGTATCATAACAAAGTAATCAAGTTCTTGCTCAAGTTACTAAGTTGAGCTTTATAAGTAATAAGATATGGACAGGTTGCGATGAATTGATGGTTTTATTGATATACTAGTTGTCGCCCGCAACTCCGTCCGGGGTCAAAAAATTAAAAAAAATTAGCTTTTTCTATTGTTTTTTTTATCTTACTTCTTAGTAATGTTATAAATGGGAAAGATAAAATGGATGGATGGACGTTAGAAGGTATATTCAGAACGGCTCTGTTGAGTCGTTCACGATGAAATTTTTCATAGATGTAGGACATAGTCTGGAAGAACACTTAGGCTAAGTTTTATCGCTCGGACGGAGTCGCGGGATACAGCTAAAAACACAATTTAAAGTTCAGTGCTTCTGAAAACGACTGAATGTAACTAAATAAAAGATGGTGTTAACCCTTAGTAGCCTGATTTACATACGAAAGTGAATTATTTTTAATATTACTGTGTTTGCTTGATAAAATAAAACAATAATGAAATTTGTTTTATTTTTTTTTAATTTCGTTGGATGGCTATTATACAACAGTAAAATAGGTACAGCCAACCTATAAAAAACTAATAGTAATGTGAACATTCGGTTTAAAAGATTGGTATCAAAATTGAAACTATAGGCTAATAAGGGTTAAGTAATTTAAGTACACAATAGTTTATAAAATCAGTTTTAATATTATAAAATAATCTTATTTTATGTAAGGATACGTGTTATTATTTGGTAATGTTTTATTAATAAAATGCAATAGTTTTATGACAAAATCTATATCGATTGCTAAAACTAATCTTGACATTATTTAGTAATGTAAAATTACTAAATAATGTCAAGATTAGTTTTACTTGAAGTTTCACAACTTTCGAGAAGGAATGTTTAAAAGCATAAGTTTTGTTTTAATATATTTGTGTAATAAATCTTAAAGTTTCGGATAAAATTTAGTTTTTTTGAGTAGGGAAAGACAAATATTCTTTGGAATAACAATAACTTTAAATAATTATATGTTCATATTTATCAAAATACTAGCTGTCGCCTGTGACTACGTCCGCACGGGTTTAAGAAAACAATAAATAGCCTATATTTTCTTCCAGATTATATTTTTTATCTGTGTTAAATTTCAGCATGATCCGTTGAACCGTTCTGGAGATAACTTATAAGAAACATCCATCTATCCATCCAAACATTCGCATTTATAATATTAATAAGATATTAGGGTTTCAGTTAACAAATATAATTTTAGATATTTAATAATTTGGAAGCAATATTAGTATTTAGTCAGAAATAAAATTCGAATTAAATTAATAAAATAAAAATATATATTTTTTAATATGTCACTCACCTGTATTTTAAATCCATAGCTTCAAAATTAAAAACTGAAGCGTACGCCCCGGCAAGAAAAACAGGGAATAAAATCAACATATAATTAAAAATATTGAATCTTCCGAAAGGTCCTAATATTTGTAAAATATCATCCACAGTCACTTCCGTATCCTTCTTTTCCGTGTCCATTTTGAATTCAACACATTGACTTTTTAATAATAATAATTTAATAATTAATAATACACACTATTATTTATTTATTTTTTATATAGTTAATAAGGTTAATAAATGAATAATTAGAATAATGCGTTAGATCGTCAAGAGACGACCGTAGCTACGATCACCGGGGCTAGAGTGCGCGTGCGCAGTCACTTTATACATTTTATTGTTAATGTAAAAATCCATTGCCTTCGATTTATCGAGCCGATGTATTTTTTTCACGGTGACGTGAACTCGTATTACTGCATTAGATTTCATTATCAAGGAGAAATGTTGCGCGTTTTATAATCTGTTAACGCAATCGATGTTTTTAGAGCGAAAGTTTTGTTTTCTTTTTTATATTTGTTTAAATAAAAACAGGTGTATAAAAATTTAATATCATTTTTAAACGTATGTTTAAATGTCTTTAATATCAATAATTCAAAATATAATAATATTTTGGAATGTATTTTACTCACGTACCTTAGAAAGTACATACAACGTCCACTGCGATCCAAGTTTTTTAATAATCTTACCAAAAATATAAAAAAATTGTCATGGGGGCGCTTCAATCGATTTCCACACATTACTTTATAATGTGTTCAATGAAATTAGTTCCATATTTTGCCGCAACATAGCAAGGCTTGTTATATTTCTGGTCATGCTATGCGACGGGTACTAAGTGTTGACAGCTAGAAACAAAAATTCCAATACTATGTCCGTACGTAGATGGATGGACCAGGCCTAAATTCAAACGCGGCTGTCACGCCTCAGATGATGACGACGATGACAATGATAATGATGATGGTAACGTGATGACGACGATGATAATGATGATGCTTATAACAACGAGAGATATTATGATACCCTATTATTTTCCAATATAAAGGAAGACCGTTTTACATCTTTCATATTTAGTGGCAATTTTACCCATTTTAAAGTACAATTACCCCTTTATCTATGAACAATAGTATTTTCAGCTATGTTTTGTTTCAACGAAAATTTATTGCATAAATTCAGTGATCGATGACGCTATTCTTAACTAGCGTACTATAACAAATCCATTTATATTTTTGTAATAGCAAATACCCTATACCATACGTAATACACGGCAGTAAAATAGTATGCAAATTACTCAAATCTTACTAATATTATAAATGCGAATATTTAGATGGATGTTTATTAGAAGGTATCTCCAGAACAGCTCCATGGATCTCGTTGAAAAGCATAGATGTGCAACATAGTCGGGAAGAACACATAGGCAATTAATTAAGTTATTTTTAAACTTCTTCAAGAGTTGTGGGCGATGGGTAATGGATAAATAAATAGATAAACAATCACAATATTTCCTTCCTTCTTTTCAGCATAATAATGTTTTACAAACAACAATTAACATGTAAAAAGTATAAATCTGCTCTTAACAGTAGACATAAGTTTCCCGATTCAAATCGTCACGTTTTAGTTTTAAATTGCAATATTTCCTTATTACTTTTCAATATTTATTACTCGATTTAATATTCTACGCATATAAGTATACAAAGAACTTTAAAATTATTATATAAGTTATGATAATAGTAAATAGACTTTATGTGAAAATAAAGTCTAAAGTATATAATAAAACAAAGCTATTTATAGATATCTTAGTGGTAATATTACAAGAAGAAACGTGCAAATGCGTGGAATTTTACTGCATAGGAAATAACCCCCTTATTATCTGACTATATTCCTCAATTTAACTACAAGATGTCATTGTATTATGACACCAAGAAAAAAGCACGTAAATGAGAAGTGTGCAAAGCTTCGTTCTCTATTAGTCTATGGTTAAATTTCGATCAATGGGCGATTACTACTGTTAGGAAGAAAATCCAACACTGTGTCGGTGTATCGGCGCAACGCTAGCTTTATTAAAGTGTCAACGTTTATGTCCCCTCACTAATCAATCTGACACTTGATAACGAAAGCGCGCAATTCACTCTATATAATTCCAACTCAATGTCTAAAACTAGTGAGATTTAATTTGACCAAACCTTGTTTCCAGGTAATGCATGTTTTGAGCAAACGAATAGAGTTATATCTCTTAAAAGATGTAATTCTTTTCATCGTATGGGTCACTTGACCCCGCGTTGACGAATTACTCTATTAGTAGTTGTCGTAAACAGACAATCGTCTCAAACATAAGTGGTTAATTCATTCTCGTTGTATTCCTAATGTCCGTCGTATATTTTCATTTCGGAAGCGTAGGAAGATTGTTAGATGTTAAAACATATATTTTTGTAACTAAAATAGACTTACTGTGGGTTTCTGAAACCAAAATCGCTTTAAATCATATTGTTATCTCTGTTTTGTCAAAAATAATGACAGGGATGACGATATTTTTACACAAAAGTTTTGGTCTCTGAAGCCAACAGATAATACCACTTTCTCGTGATTAAACATAACTCACTATCAAAGCGTTTTTTATTTTTAATTAAAAATAGATTTATGCAGTTCTTATTCACATTAACTGTGTCTTTATTGTTATATTTGTCTAGCAGTCGCCCGCAACTCTGTCCACGCGGAATTAAACAAAAACTTAATGAGTAGCATATGTTTTCTTCCAGACTATGTTCTACATCTGTGCCGAATTCCATCAAGATACGTCGAGCCGTTCCGGAGATACCTTCAAGCAAACATCCATCCATCTATCTAAACTTTCGCATTTGTAATATTAGTAAGAAAAGTATAAATAGGAAGAAAACTGTAGAGTTTTATATAAATTATAACAAAATCGTATGAATAAAGTTAGAAATAATATCGATCCTATCGTTAAACGATATCTGTCTAGGTCTAGGTTTAAGTCTGAAAGTGCTATTTATTTTATTGAGTTCAAATTCATAGCGTATCAATTGTTTTTCATTGGCAATTGATTAAAATGATTACCTCACTGATAATGTTCTTTATTTCTTAGTATATATTATTTATATACAGTTGCCCGCGACTTCGTACGCGCGGACAACCCGACAGTGAAAGAATTTTTCAAATCGGTTCAAAAAAACAAATAATCAAATCTTTCAGATTTATAATATTAGTATAGGCTGTTTTCTGTAGCGTCGAGACGTCTACTTTTAAATCTTACTAATATTATAAATGCGAATGTTTGGATGATAGGTTAGATAGATGTTTCTTTTAAGGTATCTCCAGAACGGCTGCATGGATCTCACAGAAATTTGGCTTAGATGTAGAGAATAGTCTGGAGGAACACATAGGCCACTAATTACTAATTAAGTTTTTTTCGTTGCGCCAGGACGGAGTCGCTGGCGACAGCTAGTAGAACTACTAAAATTATAGCGCTACTATTAAATATAATGAAGGTTTTCTACTTTTTGCTTTAACTCAAAGCAAACAAACGTACAATTTAATTATAAAGTGTATTAATAAAAAAAAATCCAATAATTAAACCAATTGCACGTTTCAGCCTGTCATGGAAATAGCGATTATCAATTTTGTCACGTAATCCTTTCACGTCCGATCGGACACATGACGTCGCATAAGCACGTCCAAACACGCTCCCAATATCAACGGGGGATTATTTTTTCTAATGAAATATCAAATCGGATATTTCGGTGAACTGGGTAGGCAGGAGTAATAAAATACGTTATAAGTAGTATATTTATGGCCATGTAGACCAAAAGCTATGATTTTTTCGATTGTTTTCACTAACATAACAGTTGCCCTAGTGGATTTAGTTATGAAACACAATAAGGGATTTTCTGCGGGATTCTGAAACAAAAATCTCTGTATATAACGATATGTTTATACAGAGGTTTTTGTTTTAGAAACCCACGGTTAAAGATTTATCCCTGCGTTGATAGAGTAGAATTGTCTTTGAAGATTATCACAAAGTGTTAGATGGATTTTTATTATCTTACTAATATTATAAATGCGAAAGTTTAGATGGATAGATATTTGTTAGAAGGTATCTCCAGAACGAGTAAACGGATCTTGAAGAACATGACAGAGATGTGAAACATAGTCTGAAAGAATATACAGGCTACTTATTAAGTTTAATTAACTTCGCGCAGAGTCGTGAGCGAGAGAACGTCGGTGGCTCAGGGGTCAAGCACTTGACTTGCAATCTGCGGGTCCTGGGTTCGAATCCCGCCTTGTACCAATGTGTTTTTCAATTTCCGATTTACATATGTATATTTATCCGACGTTCTTACGGTGAAGGAAAACATCGTGATGCTGCACATATCTGAGAAGAAATTCAAAGATATGTGTGTAGTCAATCAACCCGCACTTGGTCAGCGTGGTTGACTATGGCCTAATCACCCTTAACTTAGGTTAGGCTCCGAGTCCCTCGGCGGGGACGTATAGTGAGCTGATGATGATGATGAAAAGTCGTAGGCAAAAGCTATAGATTATATTATTTATTCTGAGTTAAGCAGTGGTGGTTAACTATTACGATAAAAAGCAAGCAACTGGTTAACAAGAAACTAAATATAGCACAAATACTCTCATATATAACGTGATGGATTCAAGACCGCAATGTCTCATCCATTAAAGTTTATATGCTATTGTTAAGTTAGTGATAATCTAGAAAATGACATATGGTCATATGTCATTTTCTAGATTGTGATCAATATTGTTTGTCATGTTTATATTGAGTTTACATTGTTACTATTAGATATAAAGTAAATAATAGGTATATGAGAAAATATATTTACGACACATTTAAAAATAACCATTTAATTTTAATAATATTATAAATGCGAAAGTTTAGATGGATTAAGTTATTCAAACTTTCGTGAGACATTATAATAAACTAGTCCGTGCCGCCACCGGACGAATATACGTGAGTGTTTAGCCGTTTTTATATCAGTTTATCTAGATGGATGTTTGTTAGAAGTTATCTACAGAACGGATCGACGGATCTTGTTCAAATTTAGTACAAATGTAGAATATAGACTAAGAAAACACATTGATACTAAGTTTTTTTTAATTCCCCACGGATGGAGTCGCCGACGACAGCTACTTTCAAATAAATCGAATGCTAATGCACTTTGTAGCTCCAAGTTGCATATTTTTATAGCGAAAATTCAACATTTAAGCGTGAATAGCTAATGGTTAATATCCGTACCGTTCTCGATAGCACAAGCATAGAGCTTAAATGGAATGGTACAAGAAATATTAGTTAATTAACAGTAATTTGTTAATATGTATTCTCTTTCTTCTACTTCTTCTACCTCTACAGCCCTTTGTGGGCCTTGGCTTGGTCCAGCAACTTTTTCCACCTCGGTCTATCTCTGGCCACGGACTTCCAATTTGCTATGCCCACTTTTTTTGCGTCCTTATTTACGCCGTCTATACATCGGAGCTTTGGTCTCCCTCGACTTCGACGACATTCGATGACCTTCGACGACCTTCGGGATTACTCGCCATAACACTCTTTGTTAATATGTATATGACTTAAAAAATGTCTTAATTTCCCTTAGATAGTGGTTTTTAATGTATTAATTAAAATAATATCTCATTCATTCTATCTTAGTATACGAGATCAAAGTTCAGAATTTCAAGGTAAGTTATTTGGTACTTTATGGTGTTTGTTACAGAGGAATGTGTTTTTATTGACGTCAATTACCTTCAAGTTGTATTTGAAAGTTGAAACATACCTTATATAATGAAAACCATTGATTGGGATTCATACTGTATCTTCCTGTTCTTTAGAATTAATGACGTCATAGTATTTTTTATCAAGAGTGAATATCTAATTACTAAAGTAGTTAGAAGGAGTTAGGTATGTGTTTTTGTTGACTAATTATTGCCTAATTAATAGTACAGGGGGTTGAATTTTTTGTGTTAAAGGCAGTAATAGAGCAACTTAAATGCTTCTCTATATCATCAGCTCACTATACATCTTCACTGGAGGATTCGGAGTCTACCCAAAGTGCTGGTTGATTTCGCACATATCTTTTAATTTCTTCGCGGATATATGCAGGATGCATCGCGATTTTTTCCTTCACCGTAGGAACGTCGGATAAATGTACATATGTAAATCGAAAAATACATTGGTACATGAAAGGATTCGAATCCAAGACCTGCAGACAAGCTAAGTGCCACCCCTGAGCCGCCGACGCAATATAAAACAAACTTTTTTTTATTAAGATTTACTTATACGTTTATTTTATCACAGTTAATTGAACTTGTCACTTGCCAGTATTTTATGTTTGATAGCAAAGCGCTAATCACTTGAAATGCAATAGTTCTTTTTTTAATATATTACTTTTAGTTCCGCGGAACAGAATTTGTAAAATATTCAATAATGTATTTGTTATTCCGAACTCAGCCAGCTTGTATCGCAGATTTCCGTGTTTTATTCCAATGACGTGAAGTCCGTATCCGATATTGCACTTCCGTACAGCCCTAGTGATGTCCGATAGTTATCGATTAATTATCGATTTAAAAAATATAAAGTACCTTTTAAAAATAATTTAATTGACATCATCTGTCTAAAGCTGTATCCTTTTTTATATTTACTTCATTAGAAAAACATGGTAGGTAAAATTAGAAATGACGCTTTCGGGACATCACTAGCTCTAGGTAAAGCAAAACAATTCTTGTTGCTACTTGTCTTGTGCGTTGTCGCAAATTGTTGTTGCATTTATTGCTAGCTCTAGCATTGATAAAACTGTTTAAATTATACAGAGTATTGATTTATTAAAAATTTATCTTCGATTTAATAGTTATGAATTAAAACATTGTGTGTTACTTTTTATCAGGCATTTTGTTTTATAAATTTTATCGATATTTAAATTATCTACAACCCTATGTATACATAAAAGGAGCTCTTTGTGGGATTGAAAGTTTTTGACTCTGAGGGATTGTTATCCACAAAGTAGCTTTAAACGTATGCGCTGTTTTCAAAATAGTAAAATATGATAGAATTGAACTAAAAATTTGCCAGACTGACGATGCCTATGTCATTTATTTTTATGGATTACACATTGTCTCATGCACGAATTGGCTGGCTCGTCCAGTTTAATACCAAGACAATACAGAAGACAGACGTCAAGTGGACGCAAATCCGCGTACAGTCTGTTCAATGTTGTGTTAGGGGCCTAATTTTATCCTTATACCCTTTATTTTTTTATGAGATGAAGATGATAGAGATTTGACGAAGAAGATGACGCATGGGAAGGGGTAATATTCTCTTGCTGTGTTCTCTTTGTTGATTAAAGGTAGATAAGGTTTCTATTTCGGCGAATTCAGGCTTTGGACCTAATATTATAAGAAAACAAAGGCCAGCAACGCATCTGCGGTTTCTCTGGTATTGCAGATGTCCATAGGCGTAGACAAACACCTCTGCGTTCCCGCCGTTTTTTTATAACAGAAGGGGCAAACGAGCATCGGGAACACCGAGGTGTTCGACGACGCCCATGGACATCAGCAATACCAGAGGAAACGCAGATGAGTTGGCAGCCTTTGAGGTGGTGATAAGCTCGCTTCTTGAAGGACCCCAAGTCGTAGCGGTTTGTTCGCCCTTCTCTTATAAAAACTTCCGTTAAGAAAAATAATGTTTTTTAACCACATATTATAATCATTGTTTTATAAATGTAAAGACGTACGTTTAAATGATAAATAAGATATTTTAATACCATTAATCATCCGTGTGTACACATTTAACAAATACTTACGCATTTCACGTAACGCGTAAGCTTGGAACGGTAGCGGCGTGTAATTTCCACTTAAAAGTATGATACATTAATTACGTTAACAATACATCACCGACGTAACGGGTCTTTCCC
Source organism: Papilio xuthus (assembly GCF_000836235.2). NCBI lineage: Eukaryota > Metazoa > Arthropoda > Insecta > Lepidoptera > Papilionidae > Papilio > Papilio xuthus. The sequence goes on from NW_013531726.1 coordinate 1,251,287, forward strand.
TTAATACCTAACCCCTAGAGATGAATAAATCTGAGAGATGCACAGACTATCTATAATATTTTAGACATATCAAAATCAAATTTTGTCTCTATTTAAAGAGATGGCTAAAATAAAGATTGCTTCGGTAAGTCATATATTTGATTAAAAAACCAAGAACATTTCATTCATTCCAGTTCTAAGCTTTTTTGTCACACTTAACTCGCTAGGAGATGACGCATAGGAAGGGGAAATGTTCTGTTACTTTGCGTCCCCTCCTATGTCGATTGAAACTAGGCAACGCATCTGCAATTGCGGATGTCTATGGGATACAATCCCTTCGCCACTTCCAGTGAATATGACCACTTGCTCGTTTGTCACCTTATAATAAAAAAAATATTATAGGATTCTGTTAGAACATTGTCTTAATTTGTAAGTACAAAATTATTTTTTAAAGGAATAACAAAAATCTATCTACCAATTCATACTAAGGTCTGTAGTGCGTCGTCGTTACTTTTAGACAAATTTCTTACATATAATTTTGAACACTCTATCTTACATTACTCTGTACGTTGTACTGTTCGATGTAAGTGCGACGCCATGTTAAACGTTAAACACGTTTCTAATTTCAGAGTACACTGGCGTCGCGTAACTGCCCTCGGATGAGTTGTAAATTACTGGCAATTTTTTTTTGCCGGTGAATAGGCTGCTATGAGACTGTCTACTTTGAAATGTACCAGTGTTATGGACCTGAGCGGAGGTACAAACTTAATTATTTACTAACCCAAATATAGTGAGATAAAATATTTTAATCATTTCAGAAAATGCTTTATACAGGATGCCCTAGAAAGACGTGAACAACTAACCATAGATTCTTTGGTAGAAAATACGCCAAAATTCTTCCAGACCATAATATGTTCTACATGCGAAATTTCCTCTAGGTCCGTTCAGCCGTTCTAGAGATATCTTCATACATCCATACATCTAACATTCACATTTATAATATTAGTAAGATATATACAAAGGTAGATCTAACTGAGAGTGCCAAGACTATTAATTCTGTATTTATTTTTGTTAATCCTCATTTTATTTTGACGTCAAAATTCTCGTTGTGAGGAATGCAATGATTAATATTAAATTTAATAATTATTTACTACACTGCGGGTGATAAATTTAATAAAACATAAGACAAAAGTCTGGGATGAGCTGCGTTTGAATATTTGTCTGGTAAATTAAGGTTTGTTTTATACAGAAAGAGAAGATGAAGCGATTTAATCTTACTACTTACTAATATTATAAATGCGAATGTTAAGAAGGATGGATGGATGTTTGTTTGAAGATATCTACTGAACAGCTGAACTGATTTTAATGAAATTTGGCACACATGTAGAACATAGTCTGGAAGAACACATAGGCTACTTATTATGTTTTTTTAATTCCGCGCGGACGGTATCGTGGATGACTGCTAGTACATAGCATTGCTTCAAGAAGCGATACCATTTCCTTAAAGGCCGGCACGCATCTGCGGTTCCTCTGGTATTGCAGATGTCCATGGGTGTCGTTTATCACCTCGGTGTTCCCGCCGCTCGTTTGCCCCCTTCTCTTATAAGAAAAACATAATAAAAATACAGAGATAAACCTAAGTAATATTAAAACGAAATATATTAATTATAGTATGCTTAAGTTCTCTAATAATTAAAGGTAATGAAAATTATTTTAAAAACCATTTATATTTTAAAATATTAATCTGTATGAAGATGTATTTTTAGAAATCATTGTATTATAGGCAGTTTGAATTACAATAAGATTAAGATATGGTATTCAAAGTTTACAACATTTTAACACTACTTTAAATTAAAGGAAGCATTTATCGCGGTGGCATCGCTTCGGCGTTTGTGTGATGTAAGCATTATCAACACTGTCCATCACTAAGTTAAAGTCTCGGTTCTCTGAAGGTCGGAAAGTCGGATTCACAGAAAGTCTCCTTCCGAGTTTCTTTGGTAACTTAGATAAATAATAAATTAAAGTTTTACCACGGTTGAGCCCTTTATAACCATGGTTTCTGGATCTCTGTATAAATATATCGTCATCCCTGTCATTATCTTTAACAAAATAGAGATAACAATATTTTTTAAACGGAGATTCTCTTACCTGGACACTTTGATGGCTTATCTAAAACCATTTTAACCTTTTAGTAATAATTTTCACTATTCTTTTTATAATTAAAACAAGTCGAGTAATAATGATAGTTTTATACTTACTATAAATAATATTAGCAATAAAGTTTTAAGAAATCGCTATAAAAAAACAGCTAAACGCTGTTTTGTTAAACACGTGTTTAACCTTTTCATCGCCGTGATAACTAAGAAACTGCTTTCAGGATGGTTACACGGACATTTACTTGTTAAGATAGCATTACGAATGTTTATGTAAAAATTGCATTTAAATCATTATAGTAATCGGCATATCAGCTTTCACTAAATACTTACTTTGCTGGCGCATCGACCCAAAGTGGGTCTTGGCCTCCGAAACAAGAGATCGCCAAAGTCGTCTGTTTTCACTAAACGGGTTGACCTAATGTTTAAGCTAAAATGTAATTATTATTTTTATGTCTAGAACTTTATTGTGTAAATAAAATCATTAGAAACTTATAGTGCTTGAAGCCAGCGTTATCTTGTGACGTCATGCAAACTGCATAACCCACCAGATGCTATAACAAATTACAATGGAATTGAATTCATCTCGAACGCATCTGTTCCCAGCGTTGTTTATTTATACATCGATGCGGGAGACGCTTGTAATTTAAACTATCGGAAGGCAAGATGAGCTTTCACAATATAACAGCGATATAAGTATTATAGTGCTTATTAACTGCCTTGCATTACTCGTAATGTAGCTTTGATATTATTCAAATTAAATATGTATGTTTTATGTATACTAGATGTCGCTCGCGGCCCCATCCGCGCGGAATTAACTTAATCAGTAGCCTATTTGTTCTTACAGACTATACTCAACCATAATGCCATGTATAAACGATGTGAGAAAAATTTCCTAGTACGAGTATTTTGATTTTTACTTTCACAATCGTCTGGTTTGGGAATAAACAACTTAAGAAGGTAAAAGTCCCTGCTCACACATTGTTAATGTTTTTACCATCGTAATGAGATGTTATGAAAAGATGTTATTTTCGCATGTCTAGACTTATTTCTTTGGAAATATTTAGATAAATGTCTTTGTAAACATCGTCGTAAATATATTCATTTGAAAACCCATATTAATGAAGCGTCAAATTATGAATGTTTCCTTTCGTTCTGTTCACAATTATTTTTGATAGATTCTTATGTTAGTTTTTAGTAGATATATGAATACAAGAAATTCAACTAAAACTGCCTAATCTTCTAATCCAGTGGTTTCCAAACTTGATTAGACACTGGTCCACTAGGCGGTTAATTTTAAAAAGAGGGCATATTGTAAACAATTGGATTCTATTCATCGACGTACGATAGTCGGGTTATATAATACGCAACATCTTATATTACTTATATTATAAATGCAAATGTTTAAATGCAACCTGTACATGTCTGCGAAGAAATTCAAAGATATGTGTGAAGTCAACCAACCCGCACTGGGCCAGCGACTGTGGCCTAATTACCCCTAACTTAAGGCATGTTCCGAACTCCTTAGTGGGGACGTATAGTTAGCTGATGATGATGCATGTTTAGATGGATGTTTCTTCGAATATATCTTCAGAACGGTTGCATGGATCTCGCTGAAATTTAGCATAAATGTAGTCAGGAAGAACACATAGGCTACTAATTAAGTTTTTTTTCTAAATCCTGCGCTGACGGAGTCACGAGTTATCTAGTTACCGGCTCGCCCGGTGAAATACCACGACCACACAGAAGATAGGCGTGAAGTGGAAGCAATTCCGCGTTTCGTCTGAGGAGTGTGCGTTTCGGAGGCCTAAATTACTCCTCTTTCGCTTCCCACCCTTTTTTATAAGGAAAGGATGGGAAGTGGAAGTGGACTTTCCGGATGAGAGGACGCATGGAAAGGGAAAATATTTTTTATTTCTGGTAGGCAACGCATATGCAATTGCACATGTTTATGGGAAGCGGTCGCTCCGCTATTTCAGCGATTTCAGGTGGCCGCTCTATCGTTTGCCACCTTATGATATAAAAAAAATTATAAAGACAGAAGCGAAACATTTAATTTTAATTAACATAAATACTTTTCTTCTTGAATATATTTTTTTACTTCCACTACCGGAGTGTTTAGTAGCATGGAATGTTTCATTAGTTGTTAGACAAGCGAAGTGAGTCGAGCTATCTAATTACCTTTGTACAACATTGTCTGCTCTGTATAAGATAACCGCACGCTCACTTCTTATGTAAAGTTTATTTTCCTTATTTACTTAACCTGTTATACATAAGGTTTTTAAATAGGATGAATCTTTATTGGATATTAGCTGTCGGTCAGCTCTGTTCATGTGGAATTAAAAAAGTTCTTATGCTGAAAAGTACATAGAAAATAGGACAATTTCGTAATTGTTTATTTATTTATCCACTAACTGTCTCAGGCGACTTCGTCCAAGTGGGTTTTAAAAAAAAACTTAAGTGGTGCTAGGAAGAAAATCCGATACTGTGCCGGTGTATCGGCGCAACAATAGCCTTTTTAAATACCTACGCTTATGTCCCCTTACTAATCAATCTGACACTACACTTGGTAACGAAAACGTGCCATTCGCACCAAAGGATTCAAACTAATAATGTCTAAAAGTAATATTGTATTTTAGATGCTCTTCCAATGCTTTGATGTATAGATTCATGTTTCTTAGAAGGTATTATATATTGAGAACGGCTATATGGGTCTTGCAGATATTTGGCGTAGATGTAGAACACATACTGGAACAATACGTTTTTTTATTTTATATTTTTTTACGTTTTATAAGCTAGCGCTTGACCACGATCCCACCTGGTGAAGTAGAGATTTGGTCGAAAGATGGTACGCGCTAGCTTAGTAAGTGCCTATTCACTCTATGCAGCCTATGCAGCGCTAGTGCAGTGGCTAATGTGTTTTTCTGGACTATGTTCTATATTTATGCAAATTGCAGTCAGATCGTCTTTAATTTCACTGTTCATAACATCCCATTAAAATACAGAGAAATAAAATTTTGACTTTTAATTTTAACTAAGTTTTTTCCAAATTCAGGCGGACGGAGTCGCGAGCGACAGCTACTGAAATATAAAAACTAACTTTAATTTCACTTCTAATATATTATAAAAGGATACATTAAAAATGTATCCGGGGAACTTATTTCCGCATTAAAATATCGTTTAGCGTTCCCGCAGCTCGTTTCTCTTGGACACTGTGACATCCTTTACTTTGAACTTTCATACTTGTCCACTTTGACAAATGAGACAGGCTTTACTCGACTTCGGAAGATACGAAGGAACTTAAAATTAAATTAAACATTAAAGTAACGACCAAAATAACTCACAAAGTGCATACTAATTTCTACTTTAGTTGAGAAATATTACAGTCATTTTACAAGAAAGATATTAAAAACTAACTGTCGCCGGTTTAAAAAAAAGTTCCTAAAGGGTTTTTCCGGAAATTATTCGACTTTTTCTCACCTTTTAAACCTTCCCTAGACCTCTACGTACATATCACGACCAAGATAAGCTAAATCCGTTCAGCAGTTTTCAATTTTTACCGAGACTAATGAACAGCAATTTATTTTTAAAAGCTTACAATAACTTTTTACAGAATTATACATACTTTTCGGATTCTGAATATCATCACTTTTTCTATATACGTATATGTATATAAAAGAAAGTCGTGTTAGTTACACTATTTATAACTCAAGAACGGCTTTACCGATATGACTGAAAATTGGTGAGGAGGAAGCTTAGAGCCAGGAGACGGACATGGAATACTATTTATTCATTTTTTTTCGAATTTATGCCTTGAAGAGCTGCTTTTTATTAGTTTAGAAGGATGTGATGTGGATGGATGGATGGGTGTTTTAAGATATCTCTAGAACGGCTAAACGGATCTCTATTTAGTTACGGAACACATAGGCTACATTAATTAAGTTTTTTTATATATCCACGCAGACGGAGTCGCGGGCGACAGCTAGTTTTTAATATAACACAAATAATGTAAACAAATCTATTTCTTTCTTAGTGCAAAATAATTTTATAGCATACTGATTCTAATAAGTTCGAAAAGTTGGTAGATTTCCCAAAACTCGAGAATGCAATTATCGTCCTTTGAACTCTCCGACTAATAAGAGGTTATCTGAAGTCAAGACGTTCCCTTATTAGATGTTCACGCTTCGGAATACCTCGTTAACATTTATAGTTGTTCTTAAGTAATTCTGTACCAATAGCCTAATGGTTAGAGGTACGGATTTCCGATCACGAGGTCGAGAGTTCGAATCCCGCCATTCGACTATTGTTGTGGACCATGTCCTAGCACAAGCCTAGAGCTTAGTTGGAGTGGTAGAAAGAAATATAAGTAAATTCACAAAAATCTGCTAATATTTTTTTACAAAAATAAAAAATTCTGTACGACCATTTCTCTATACAAAGTAATGAAACGCATCAGCGGCACTGGCTCAGGGGTTAAGCGACTTGTAATCTGCACGGCCTGGGTTCATGTACATTTGTTTAGACATTATTAGCTAGAATCCATTGGAGCGAATGGCGTGCTTTCGTTACCAAATCAAGTGTCAGATAGATTAGTGAGGGGACATAAAAGTTGATATTTTAATAAGGCTAGTGTTGCGCCGATACATCGATATATACGAAGTTCTTATGGTGAAGGAAAACATGATGCAACCTGCAACGAAAATTTAATGATATGTGTAAAGTCAACCCGCACAGGGCCAGTTTGCTTGACTATGACCTAGATACCCCTGACTTAGGGTAGGCTCCATGTCCCTCAGGGGAGTCCATATATTCCCACTATAACCTACCACCTAAATGACCATAAAGATGCTATTGATAAATACGTTCGTATGGTTGTTTTTAAAACAGAGGCCTATGAAAGTTCCTTAATATATATACATATTTATGCAGCTGACTGTATATAATAATAGAAATAGTTGTCAACTTTAATTGTCAAAAAAATATTTCGAGTTTGTATAAGAGTAGAGTTAGGATAATTTAGAGATATAGTAAGCTAATATACTCGTATAATTTGTATGCACTTAAGATGGTTATTCAAATACGAATAGTATAAACACGCCTTCTCCATAAAATTCGTATCAAGAAAATCTCTTTTTAATGTCATTGAAAAGCGCTTTATGAAAGAGCTCGATCGCTGCCCGATTTTACCAAGATATCGATAAGCGATGGATTATTGTAAGTACATAAGCCTTTTATTTGCTTTGCTTTTAGAGAACGAAATATAAATTATCCTTTTTTGGAATTTTAATTTTAGAAAAAACTAGCTGTCGCCCGCGACTCCGTCCGCGTGGTTATATATATTTTTTTTATATCAAAAGGTGGCAAACGAGCGAGCGGCCACCTGAAGTCGCTGAAATAGCGAAGTGACCGATGCCCATAGACATACGCAATTGCATATGCGTTGCCTACCTTGAATCGACGGAGGAGAGGATGCACAGAAAGAAAATATCTTCCCTTTCCATGCATCCTCTCATCCGGAAAGTCCACTTGCACTTCCCATCCTTTCCTTATAAGAAAAGGGGTGGGAAGGGAAAGAGGACTAAATTAGGCCTCCGGGACGCAAAGAAGATGTAAAGAAAACTTACTTAATGTAGTCTTTCAGACTATGTTCTATACGTATGCAATTTCAACGAGATCCGTTCAGCCGTTCTAGAGATATCTTCAATACATTCATTCAAATATTATTTTAATTTCGCGCAGACGGAGTAACAGGCGACAGGGTGTTTTTTACATAAAGTGAAAAAGTTTTACCAACACTAATGTTATTGATAATGATATTTTACTAAAATATTTCTGCTTACAATTATTTTTGTATATTCATACATGTCAGTACGTCATCAAACGGAACACGGCACAAACTTTCAGAACGACAGATTGTCAATTTTCATTACAGTCCTGTTTCCTTTTCTCTTAAAATAAGTGTACTATTTCCGAGTTACGATTCATTTATTTTTATCTCTTTTAAAGCTAATGTTAAACGAACAAATAATCAAGAGGCAAGATTTCAGAAAGAAAAAGAAGACATCCTGTAAGCCTAAAGGTACGAATAGACGACGGTAGAAATTGCAACATTAATGTCTGTACTAACATACGGATGAATCAAAAGACACTCGTGTTCATAGTTTTAGTCAATATTACTTATAATCGTTTAGAACGAATGGCGCGCTTTCGTTACCAAGACAAGTGTCACATTGATAAGTGAGGGGACATAAACGTCGATATTTTAATAATGCTAGTGTTGCGCTGATACACCGGCACAGTGTCGGATTTTATTCCTAACAATAAAGACACTTCGAGATACACTGAGTGTAGCGCGTACCGTCTAATTCTACCAAAAGAAAGAGTAAGGGAAAGAGAATCAAATACCATTTCTATCTTCAAAATGCGTCAAAACATAAGCGTGTGTTCGATAGCATGGACATATAATAGACTAGCTGTCGCCCGCGACTTCGTCCCGCAAAAAATCTTAAGCGGAATGAAAAAAATATTAGTAGCCTATGGGTTTTCCAGGCTATGGTCTACGTGAATGCCAAATTTCATCCAGATCCGTTCAGCCGTTCCGGAGATACCTACAAACATCGATCTTAACATTCGCTTTTATAACATTAGTAAGAAGTTGGATATCCACTTAAAGAATTTCTCTCCTGTAATTCGTGTAAAGGACTTTCTATATAAATTTTGAAACATGGTATTACCAGGTAAATCCTTGTCTAGTAGCGCTTGGCTTATTCCGAGCAATGCTTCATTACGCGGCGAGGTAATGAGAAAGTGCTATAAGCCCCTTCGTGCACAATAAGCTTCTGACGGAAACAAGACTTATAATTTAGTTCACAATATGAACAAGCTGTATAAACCTTGTACTATTAAATATCTGAATATTCATAGACTAAGGAATTTAGTTCCGTTATTAGCATTCGGAGTTTTTTGCTGACACATACCAGATTTATTGACAACTCCTGTAGACTTGGTTGATTGATGAGTGAGATGTCCATCGTATTATTATGGTAGATTTAAACATAATTTATTTATTTTTATTTATAAGTAACGAGAGAAGAGAAGAGATTCAAAGATATGTGTGAAGTCAACCCGCACTGGGTCAGCGTTGTTGACTATAGCCTAGTCACCCCTAACTTAGGGTAGGCTCCGAGCCCTGGGGATGTATAGTGAGCTGATGATGATGATTTTTAGAGTATATTTGAAATAAATAAGGAAAAAAATCTATTTAAGATTCTCATTGTAAGATTTTAAAATAATTTTAAGCTGAGATCTTAGACATATATTACAAGAGTAGAAACAACAATTTATCATTTAGCACTAATTAGCTGCAGAGAATTCAGTTAGATGGATGGGCGTGAATAAGCATCTTTCTTATCTCTCTTGCGACAGACGGACAGTCGCAAGAACCTATTGCTAAATACTCGTAACTTATATAGCTGGGAAATGATTCAAACAAACCGAAACATTTCCTAAAAGAAATATTTTAACATAATCTTACTAATATTATAGATGCGAATGTGGATAGATGGATGGATGTTTGTTTGAAGATATCTCCGGAACGGTTCAACTGATTTTTATGAAATTTGGCACACATGTAGAACATAGTCAGCAAGAACACATACTAATTAAGTTTCTTTTTAAATTCCGCGCGGATGGTGTCGAGGGGGACAGCTAGTCCTCAATAACGCAAACGTTAGAAGGAAATAAATGCCGTTTGACTTGCAAACTTAAAACTAGACTTGTCACCTTAGTTAAAAATGTTCCCATCTGTTGATAAGCTTGCAAGGAAAATTCCATAAATGTTACATTGATATTTTACTTATATTATAAATGCAAAAGTTTAAATTAATGGATGTTTGTTAGAAGGTATATCCGGAACGGCTCAACGGATTTTTATAAAATTTGGCACAGATGTAGAACATAGTCTTTTTTAATTTCACGCGAACGGAGTTGGAGTCGATAGCTGGTTAAAAATCCAATTTAAATTATTATGAAATAAAATATTAGAGAAACATACTGTTACTGTTTACCTTAAAGTTTAAAATATTTTAAGTTCATTACTAATAAATTTTAAAATATTGATTTCAATTAGAACCTTGTCTCAATTCAAGTTTCAAATACCAAAAAGGGTCTTGACAGACGGACGGACGGACAACAAAGTGATCCTAACGGAGTTCCGTTTTTTTCCTATGAGGTACGGAACCCTAGAAAGCGTCAGAATTGCATGCAAATGTTTTAGATGTGACAACGCAATAAATCTCGTTCGGACCCGACTCCGAAATGAATAGCATACATGCAATTTAAATGTCGTAAAACAAGCTGTAGTTTTGACTGTGTAAACTCAATTTGTACTGGAATTGATGAATACAGTAAAACGGCAGTTCACTTACTGGTATGGTTACTAATGCTATCTCTTGAAGAAGATTTCTCAGAGTAATTCACACGAAAGGGCCCTTGATGAAAGTTTTTTATAGTAATTTACGCAAAAGGTATTTACACAAAAGGACCCTTGGTAAAAATTTATCAGATTAATTTACAAAAAGGCCCCTTTTTATATTATAAGGTGGCAAACGAGCGAGCGGCCACCTGTAATCACTGAAATAGCGAAGTGACCGTTGCCCATAGGCATACACAATTGCATATGCGTTGCCTTTAAAAACCCTTGGTGAAGATTTCTCATAGTATATAAACCAAGGGACCGTTGGTAAAGATTTTGGAGATTAATTTACACGAAGGGACCCTTGTTGAAGATTTTCCCTAGTATTTATACGAAGGGACTGTCTTAGTAGATAATTAACTTAAATGACAAAGGGAACTCTTTAGTTTTCTTGAACTATGAATCTACACTTAGGGTCTTTCTTAGTGGCTAAAGAACTCTGTGAGTATGTCAACTTGTGCGTCTGCTAATTAATACAAATAAATGTACTTATTTAAAGGAGGGACCCAAATAAGAAATAATAAAGTACTACACTGTAAACTTTGAGTACAGAAGCAAGATTAATTACCGAAACAACTTCGCTAACAAGAAACTTAATTATCAAGTTAACTTGTAACTTGATTTACGATATTTTGAATTATGTAAAAAACAACAGTTCAACTTTGGTCTATCCGTAGTTGGTAAAGTTTTGATGCTAAGGGCTTATGTGTAGTACTTTTTAATAATTTATGAGGCAGTAGGCTGCAAAAGTTTTTTTGTGGCCAAGAATTTTTTTTTTCTGGCGTTTTTTGTTGTGATGTTGAGATTAATTTTAGTAGTAATATTACTATAGTTTTACATTGGCGTAATCTTACTAATATTATAAATGCGAATGTTGGATGGATGGATGTTTGTTTGAATGTATCTCTGGAACTGCTCAACGGATATCGCTAAAATTTTTTTTTAGATATAGAACAAGATGGAACACATAGGCTGCGTATTAAGTTTTTTTTTAATTCCTGCCAGAGTCAGCCAGCACTTGTATAAAACTAATTAAAAGTTTATGAAATTTAAAAAAAATGTAACTTACCTACCGTTTCATAGCGTAGTACCAAAGTGTCTGGACAAACCCGCAATGGGTTTATAGACACTTTTATTGTAAATTTGTATTTTATTCCTTGTTTATATAAATAAAAAAAAATAAAATAAAAAAAAATATAGGAAAAAAATAAAAAATTGTCACAGAATCTCCGACACGGCTGGATCTTGATGGGGATTTTATTGAATGAGAGCAGATGTATGCGATGGATTAAAAAAGAAAAACATACACATGTTTTTCTTTTTTAATTCAACTGTGATGAAGTCTCAGGTACCAGCTATTCTTCCATAGATAAAATAGGGACCTAAATTTTTAAACAAATATTTTTAAAACATTTTCAAGCATCATTAAGCATTATTGTATCCACTTTTTTTTTGGAAAATCACCAATGAGTGTAAACAGGAAAATACATGGAGCATAAATTTTGTTCGTTTTATTTCGTTGTAAATGAAATCGGCGTGCAATTAAAAAGATTACGGCCGAATCGGGCGCGAGTCGTTAAAGGAAATTGGATGATTTCAGAGCCCTTGTTCGATGTAAACGATGTTAATTGAGATGCTATAGAATTTAAACAACACGAGAAAGCGGCTTTGAATCAACAGAAACAAATCTTAAACATTGCTCATCTACAATTTTGGTGGGTTACATTGGCGACTAACATTTCTATTTTGTTCTATACTAATATTATAAGATAAATTATTTGTTTGCAAGAAGCGTCGGTGGCTCAGGGGTCAAGCACTTGTCTTGCAATCTGTAGGACCTGGGTTCGATTCCCGCCATGTACCAATGTGTTTTTAGATTTACATATGTACATTTATCCGACGCTCTTACGGTAAATGAAAACATCGTGATGCAACCTTCACATATTTGAGAAGAAATTCAAAGATATGTGTGAAGTCAGCCAACCCGCACTTGGCCAGCGTGGTTGACTATGGCCAAATCACCACTAACTTAGGGTAGGCTCTGAGCCCTTTGGTGGGGACGTATAGTGAGATGGTGATGATGATAAATCTTTTATATAAAATTCACAATTTTCGTTCCCATACTCCTCCAACCTCTATTTTTCATCCCACTGAATGTTAAGTTTTTTTTATTCCGCGTGGACGGAGTTGCGGTCGACACCTAGTTTGTTATAAAATTTGCGAAGGCAGAACAGACCGCTAGTTAATACTTAGTCAAGACAAGGGGTTCATAAAAGCACTCATCTGCATATGTTTGCAAACTAACAGCGTCACTGAGAAGACGCCATTACGACGCTAATCTGATTTTAAATTAGCCACGAGCAGTCGTTAGTCTTCCGGAATTATAAATGAGGCCAGGATGTTATTTCAAGGAGCATTAGGGACACGGAAAAATTGCCAATTTAATTTTCGCTTAAAACTGTTTGTAAGAATTTAAGTGGAATGGATAGGTTACTAGCTGTCGCCCGCGACTCCATCCGCGCGGTATTAAAAAAAACATTATTAATAGCCTATGTGTTCTTACAGACTATGTTCTATATGTATGGCAAATTTCATCGAGATCTGTTCAGCCGTTCTGGAGATACCTTCAAACAAACAAACACCCGTCCAAACATTCGCATTTATAATATTAGTATGATTACAGTAGTAGAGCCCGTTTTAACATCTTCGCACGAATTGGCCCGGCCTTCCCATCATTTTTCTTATAAGGAAAGGATGGGAAGTGGAAGTGGACTTTCCGGATGAGAGGATGCATGGACAGGGAAAATATTTTTTTTCTGTGCATCCATCCCTCCGTCGATTAAAGGTAGGCAAACGCATATGCAATTGCGTATGTCTATGGGCAACAGTCACTTTGTTATTTCAGCGATTTCAGGCCGCTCGCTCGTTTGCCACCCTATGATAAAAAAAAATTGCTGGCTGTGAAGGGAATTGATTTGGAATATAAAAACCCTGTGTGAGCCATAAAGTAGGATAAAAGCATTAGATTAGAGCGTTGCAAATTGGCGACTTATAACTTAAGATAGTCAACTAAACTTAGGAAATATAGTACGGATTTATTTGCAATGAAGAAAATACTAAAGCTGTAAAACTAAATAATGTAAAATAGATGTATAAAATATGTAAATAAAAAATGTAGCAATGAAATTGTACAAAGGTCGGGAGCAAAGTAATTACATTACTCGGGAACGCATCGAGGAATTGTCGACGTAACAATTCTAGACATTTTATATTGAATTTAATCTTGTTCATTTTGTTGAGATCAAACCTCTCAGGAGTTTTATTATTAAGACGTAAATAAATTAAAAAAAACTAATTTATTGTTAATTTAAAAATCAAAGAATACATGCACTATACCCTTACAGTACGGCAACGCATCTGCGGTTCCTCTGGTATTGCTGATGTCCATGGGTGTCGTTGATCACTTCGGTGTTCCCGCCGCTCACTCTATTCTTATAAAAAAAGTATAGTAGACTTAATAGCGCCATCTGTTATCTACGATTTAAAACACATATATTTTTCCAATTTATACTAAATAAACTATAATATTATAAGTAATAATTTCTTATTTTCGGATGTACATAATTAAGAATATCAAAAAAATTATTATCACAATGGAATACTAATAATTTAAACCAAACTAAAAATATAACTAAATAATGTAAAAAAATCGACTCCAAATCGCCGCGTTCGCAGGGTAGGGTACCCAAGAGTCTGGCGGCATTTCCTCGTTGGATGGCCAGGCTCAACTTTTGTCCGAAATGCGCGCCAGCCCTTGGATCCTCTGAGGCGTCGATGAGGCGTGCGGAAATCTCCTTAAACAGCTGACGGACTTCCGCACCCCAAGTACCCAAGGTCTCCATGGCATAAGGCGCAAATATATACGGATCTCCCAAGGTCGCATATTTATGCCTTTTATTGATTTCGACTGTCGTCGCAGCTGCCTTTGCGAGCGGTAGCTCTCACGTGGGATGGGGCAACAGTGTCCACGCGGAAGTGTGGTCCACAGTGTCCATGTGGAATCCCACACGAGTGACCGCTCGTTTTTCCACGGATCAAAGGAATTCAAATACATATAAACCAACATACCTAATAAACTTACATAAGCACGATAGATTACCCTATTGTCAGTCGGATGAAATTATAATAAATAATCAAAAACTCATATCTCAGTTCTGTGTAAACTACAAAAGCTTGATTAAATTATTCACATGCACAACATCTTTCGAGTTATGCTAGCTGACAAAACTGTAACTCGCGGCGTTTTCACATCTTGTTTCAAAACAATAAAACATTTCTTGTTACGCCCCGTTGTACAGGCTTACTCTTTGACTATGAAGTAACGGACTAGACAATGATCCTATGACGTACATACATTCTGCTAGTTTTCGCGGCATAACGTGAAGATTACAATTGTTTATCATTCTTTCATGTAAAATTGAAACATCTTTGTGAACGCATACTGATTTAAAAATTTACAAACTTATGTAAAACGCAAGCATTCTATTACAAGCAAGAAAGTATTCGTTTCTATTGGTCATTGTGCTTCTCAGGATTTACAGGTCGTGTTTCTTTAAAGTCAAAGGGTTTTTCTGGAGCGAGCAGTGTAAACAAGTAAGTTGGCGGAATGCAAATTTTGCTTTATTTCGTCGAAATCTTCTGAGCACAGATAGAAATTATAACTTGTATTTTCGGAGAATTCTAGAGTCCATTATCAAGAAAAACACCGTCAGCTAAGAAAATTAAAGACTTTTGTGGTGGATATAATCTCTTCTCGAATTTAATACTTTAGTACCTTGATGACCATCCTTTACTTATAAGAAAAAGGTTGGGAAGGGAAAGAGGACTAAATTAGGCCTCCGGGACGCACACTCATCAGACGAAACGCGGAATTAGTTAGTAATTAAAATAAACAAATATACTTAGACAAATAATCTCGTAATTCATTAAAATACTTATTAAGCTACGTGTAGGTCGCAAATTAAATAGGAAAGGCCGCAGAGAGCGGCCATTAGAGAACTTAATGTGATTGTAAATTAACTTCCAACATCGCCGTAAGTCTTTCTGAATTATTAATGAGAGAAATCTTTTTCAAGGCGACTTCACAAATTAAAATTCGAATTCTGTTAGCTTTTACCACGTTAAAGACTAATTTCTTTTATTTTTTAATATCTTAACAATTACGTTCCGTTTTCCGGTAATGATTTTATAATTAGAAGTTTGTAAATAATTCGTGAAAAAAAATGAATTCAACTTTAACTTAAGATTGTCAGAATTGTTTTCATATAATCTAAACTAACTATTAAATATACTTTTATTATCTATATGTATCACATTTAGTATTTTGGTAATGAAAACATATTTATGTATAAACACGGCTAAACTCTCACGTATATTCATCCGGTGGCGGCACCGACTAGTTTTGAGCCCATCGGGGGCCCTTCATCAGGATGAGTGGTACTGGTATTATTTTGCGGACGGGGCCGTCGCTCACTCAGTGAGTGTTTAGCCGTGTTTATATATCAGTTTAGTATAATGTCTCACGAAAGTTTGAATAATTTAATGAAAACATATGTTTTCATGGCATGTGAACAACTCTGGATTAACACATTAAATTATCATTAAATACTTTAACAACAGACAATCAAACAATGTCAATACCATAGCTAAGAATTTATATTTTTAATTAAATTGTTCTTGCCATTACAAAAGAGCGAGGCTCAAAGATAAAACATTTGACTTGTAATTTGTAGCTCCTTGATTCGAATCCCGCCATGTACCAATGTGTTTTGTTACATATGTATATTTATCCGACGTTCTTACGCAATGAAAACATTGTGATGCCGGCACATATCTGTCAAGAAATTTAAACTTATTCGTGAAGTCAACCCGCAATTGGCCAGCGTTGACTATGGCCTAGTCACCCCTAACTTCGGGTAGGCTCCGAACCCGTCAGTGGGGACGTATAGTGAGCTGATGATGAATCCAAAAAAATAGTTCCCTAGGATTTCTGCAAAATGGCGATGGTTTTTTATAAACCGACTACAAAAAGGAGATTCTGTAGTCTGTCTTTTTAATAAGTATATAAGTCGTTTGTCTCCTTTGATCATAATTATTTTAAAACCTAACAAACAAGATGTTGTTTTAAAATTTTGTATCGTAAATGTTGTTCTGTTGACTTCATTACAAAGAGGCCTAACAAGAATTGTTATTTTTAGAAAATTGTTTCTCAACGAAAAGCCGCTTACAAATACCTAATTTTCTTCACGTCTTCTTTTGTGGTGAGCTGAAAATTTAATGAAAAGAATAATTGTTAACTAGACTCGACATTTAAAATCATATTAATTTGTTTATTTTAAATATACGATATATATATTTAGATTGTAAAAGAAGCAAGTGGTTACCTGAATTCGCCGAAATGGCGAAGTCGCCGCAGCCTATAGACATCCGCAATTGCAGATCCATTGCCAACGTTCAATCGACGGAGGAACAGGCTCACTTAAAGAGAATGTTTCCCCTTCCTATGATTTCCTTACTCCATCAAATCCACTGGGTAAGAAAGAAGAAAAGACTGGGTAGGGAAAGATGACTAAAATTAGGCCTCCTGATGTAGTAAACGAATAGTTTTAAAACTTGTTTAAGTTGAGAAACATAGACTAATATTCAGACAGTTATTTTCAATATTAAAAATTAATGTTACGAGTAAGGTTTCGTGACTTATGGAATGTACAAAAGCATCTTGGAACAGTAATTATGGTTACCATTTCGTAACAATGAGTACTTAAGATAACAATAAATGCAAAATTATTATCAATTTACAATTATTTAGTACAAAATTACTCAAATTACATAAATTTATGTTTTATGTACCGTGAACAATAAAGCAGGAGACTAAATCATTTACGTAAAATATTTTATGTTTACGTAAACTGAAACGGACGAAAATAAAATTAATAAAGATAATATTAAAATTTCTGCAATTTAAACCAGTCTTTAAGGTGAAGAATACGTCTTCATCCATCAGTTTTGTAGACCAAACAATCAGGAGTAGACAAAGTGCATTCGTGACGAAGCGATTCCATAACGAACTTCAAAAATGTATAGAACTTTCGATAAGTCACGTGATTATTAGAAGTTCGCTATGGTATCGCTTCGTAGCGAATGCACTTTGCCTAACGCTGTAGATAAGTCAACACTCTTGGTTTTTGGGGTGACGGTGACCACATCACAAGAGAATGTTGCAGAGTTTATGTACCTTGGAAAAAGGTAAAGTACTGTTATTTGCATTTAAACTATGTTTTAAAAATCCTCCTCTAATGTTCAATCATACATTAAAACGTTATTAACCCTTAATTCGATGGTGTCCAGTGTGACGAACAACTAATTAAAAAAAATCTACTGAACTAGTTTACAGAAAATTACGTAAGTATGACTTTACTAAAAAAAAACTGTTTTTTTGCTAATTAAGGGTTAAGTAATGGTCGCCATAAATCTCCGAAAATCAAAAACAATTATTCTACTTCTTCTCTACGAAAAAAGCCAAACAATTTGCAAGTACCCCTACAAACCGCTATTGGTGTGCATTTCTTGACGCCTTTGTTACGTGTTTGTAAGAATGTGTGGCATCAAATGCCTGGGTCTCATCATCTCGAGACAAAAACAAACAGGGCACTAGTATAATAACTCCGAAACGGCTGCGTTTCCATCACACAAAGAGCCTTTTACATTCTATGCCTGCTTGGTGGCAATAGAGATGAGCATTATCTTTTTATCGATATCGACAAACGACAGGTACAAGATTTGCTTAATTTGAATTGATTGTCTGTATTTTGTATACATAAATACTAGAAAATTAAGCTAGAAGATGCAATCTGTTAAAAAAATTTAAAAAAGCATTCTTTAACTGTATTGATTTGTTAAATTGCATATTGAATTAAATCACTGCTAACTTGTACGCAAATAACTACCGTCTTCGCAGTCGACAGACAAATAATTATTAGTGTTTGGTGGTTCTAGATGGCAGCTTATAGTTCTTTATTTAATTTGTTTGTGAAAACATGGATACATTTTTATTAATTTAATAATTACTTTGTATAAAAATATTTCTATCGATATGACAAAACACATCACACAACACTGGTAAACGATTAAGAGAAGTGCAATATTCGGGGCTACCGCGACCCGGTGCAACAACAAAGGGGGCGAGTGTCGCGGTACAACGCGATGCATCTTGATACTGCAGCGTGCATCCGTTGAACTACAGCAACACATCTTGATACTTAGATGCATCCGGTAAGATATGTGCCGTGCCCTAGAAACACTTGATTGTTTCCTCTTTCATCTTCTCTAGAATATTCTACAATATCTTAAATGTAGTTTTTATTTTAGCTTTGAATTGTTGTTATGATAGACGATGTTTCGCAGTATGTATGTACATTTTATATGTTATATACAGGTATTTATGTCAAATTCGTTGTTCCTAAATGGTGAAACCCATTGTAAGGTATAATTTGATTCCATATGTTTTGTGGAATGTTTTTAAAAATGCATAAAATAACCTTTTAAAAAGCGCGCGTCTATTGTCCAACGCGAGACGCACTGCACGCACGGATTTACTTTGTCTTGATTTAACAGTGGTAGAGCCCGCTTAAACATCTTCGCACGAATTGGCCCGGCTCGCCCGGTGAAATACCACGACCACACAGAAGACAGGCGTCAAGTGGAAGCAATTCCGCGTTTCGTCTGATGAGTGTGCGTCCCTTAGGCCTAATTTAGTCCTCTTTCCCTTCCTACCCTTTTCCTTATAAGGAAAGGATGGGAAGTGGAAGTGGACTTTCCGGATGAGAGGATGCATGGAAATGTTTTCTTTCTGTGCATCTCTTCCGCCGATTAAAGGTAGGCAACGCATATGCAATTGCGTATGTCTATGGGCAACGGTCACTTCGCTATTTCAGCGATTTAAGGTGGCCGCTCGCTCGTTTTCCACCTTATCATATAAAAAAATGCGATGCGGGCGACGCGGGCCAATGAACGCGTTACCTTAAGTATAATTATAAGATACATATGTTATTCAGATAAAAATACATTAAGTAACCATTATTTGTATATCAGTAAATGTCCTACAAAATCTAAGACAATAATTATCACGTACTGAGTTCCAAATTACTATTTCAATGTAACAAATACCAAGAACTGCAATTAAGATGATGTCTTGCACACAAAACGTATCATCTAAATGCATGAACACGACACTTTTTGCTATAATTAAAATGTTATCAACATAATTGTATGAACTATTAGGAAGAATATCCGACACTGTGTCGGTGTACTGGCACAACACTAGCCTTACTATAATGTTGACGTATATGTCGTATATCACTAATAATTCTGACACTTGACTTTGCAATGAAAACGTGCCATTCGCGCCAAAGGATTGTGATTAATAACGTTTAAAGTACCAAGAATTTCTTAAACTGACTAATCTTACTAATGTTATAAATGTGAATGTTTACAAGGATGTATGGATGGATGGATGAATTGATGCAAGGATAGAAGAAGGGAAAGACAGATGGATAAATGTTTGTTTGGACGTATCTCCAGAATAGCTGCATGGATCTCGCTGAAATGTGACACACATTTAGAACACATCGGCTACTAATTAAGATTTATTTTAATCCCGCGCGGACGGAGTCATGGTCGACAGCTAGTATCTCAAAATGTAATTAAGTAGCTAGTAAATCAATAAATGGAAGCTATAAAAATGTGATCCGAATATCTTTGAAAAAAAATAACTAAAAGAACTATATTTCAGTAGACACAGCTATTGCCACTTCTAAGTTATTTGGCACCGAAAAATTCCAATAAAAGGTTCCTTCTAAAGCACTCAAAACAACTAACTTGCTTATCATCGTGCCACATAAACTTTGAGTACTTAGTGGAGAAGGATTTCCGTAAAATAAAAAGGATCCGATACAAAATGGAGTAAGAACAACTCACAGACAGCGCATAGTTTCCAAACATAAAGTGTATTTCCTCGTCCCGATCTTCAACTATTATTGTTATTCGTTTGTCTCTTGAAAAAAAATCTTAAGAACTTCGAAATTGATACTAAGATATTTTTATATTAAAGTAGATTTTTTAACGACATAATTTTTGTGGCCAGATCTTTCTTAATTAATAGAATAGTTTTTTATGAAGTCTCTTCCTCTCCGTCCTCTTTTGTTTTTGAATTAAAAAAAACTCACGAAGTATTAAACTGTTTCTTTAGTGTTTTTTGCTTTGCAACTAAAAAGGTTTTAATTTAAAAATAAAGTGAATACTACCAGGTATCTATTACATAGTCGCTTGCAAAAAGCAATTGGAAATTCAGGAGAATGTAAGTCGAAAACCCCGAAGTAGCGATGGCATGTCGCCCGTATTTTAGATTGAATTTAATCCCCGATCCAGCTTGTCCCAATAATAAAATGACTACAATTCTTGAAACTCTTCTACGGAATTTTGCTATTTTACTGTTTCATTATAAATATCTTTTTGTACACTCGCCGTACAATCATTATAATACTAGCTGTCGCCCACGACTCCGTCCGCATTTGTACCAAACATCCTTCGATCCATCTAAACTTTTGCATTTATAATATTAGTAAGAGTCTAGGCTAAAATAAAAGACTAAATAGTCATAGTCTAGGAAAAAATCAATCAATATTTTTCGTGCAATAACAGATTATAGTCGAAGCAATCTTTGCTATCAAATGCACTTCAATTTTTCAGCGAGATAATAAACCGAGTCAAAAGAAAGCAGCTTTGTTTTAATTAATAGGTAGGGAGTAATACCCGGGGATCGTATTTTAATTAGCTCTCCTCCCAATGTTGATTACCATTGCGAAAGGGGATTCCCCGTTTTTAATATCTATGCAATATCAATAAAAACTGCGCGGAAATATTGCGATGCGATCCTTTGTTGTCTATGTCTGTTCTATTTCGTTTTAAATTTCGAATCTATTTATTCTTAATGTTTACTTTTTTGTTTTTAAAACTTGCCAGTATTTTCTAGTGTTGAGTTTCTAAACTTTTTAAACCCAACCAGCGTGTGAAATTTTTTGGTGAACCACTAATTTCCTAGAAATTGTTTGTTCCTATGTACGATGAAGCTGACTAGCTAGTTACAAATAAACTGCATACAATAATGAAACTATTGTACTACACATAATTAAAATGCAAAGTTACAATATAACGTAACGTCCGTATTCATAGTGTAAATCGAATGACGCGGTTACTTGAACACAGTTTCTTTATATCTCGACAATAATGCGGTTATACTGATATGATTCTTTATTATGTTGTTAGCGGTTTTAGATTTCTCTTGATTTCTTTTTTTTTATAGCAGAAGGGGGCAAAAGAGCAGCGGGAACACCGAGTTCAACAACGCCCATGGAGATTAGCAATACCAGAGGAACCGCAGATGCGTTGCCGGCTTTTGAGATTGTGATACGCTCGCTTCTTGATTTCTTTGCGACTCTAAAGGCAAACATATTTTATACCAAAGTCAAACAGTAGGTTAGGTAACAGTTTGACTATGTATGTATAAAACTTTTGCCATTATGTTACCTTAGAGATCGTCCATTGACCACATGTGGCTTAAACGGGCAAGGGGAAGGGGTTCCGAAAAAAATTACGAAACATAACGAGATGCTAAAATAACGATGCGAAAATTTCAATATTCATTTCTATAATAACAAAAATGTTATAGTCCGATAAACTCATCTTACCCGTTGGGCATAAGTGAAACAAAAACCAAAATATCATTAGAATGTACTAACTTCATTTGTCAATAAAAGTGTCAAATATCTTTGTCAGAGCTTGTCACTTTCTTTTCTTTATCAGATTTTGTATAGCAATAACAGCGTCTCATCTGGCTACATAAGTTTATCGGACTTTATTATAAGCTTATTCTTACTACAAATGTGACTGTTAGTTTGTTTGTCAAGTTTCCAAGCAATTTTTATAGTAAGACACGAAAATACGTATCAAAGTCAAACATGAGTTAATGAGGCCACAGAATATTAGAACCAGACAGATCATCTATATATATAAAAGAAAGTCGTGTTAGTTACACTATTTATAGCTCAAGAACGGCTTTACCCATATGGTTGAAAATTGGTGAGGTAGCTTAGAGCCAGGAGACGGACATAGGATACTATTTATTCATTTTTTTTCTAATTTATACCTTTTTATTTAACTTATTAATATTATAAATGCGAATGTCTAGATGGATGTGATGTGGATGGATGGATGGGTGGGTGGGCTACACTAATTAAATTTTTTACATATCCACGCGAACGGAGTCGCGGGCGACAGCTAGTTTATACTATACGATGTCTGTATTCTTTGACCTAATAATTATAGACTGGACAGTTTCTAACCATTGCTATTGCGGATTGTGTAAAAAAAATTAGAAGAAATTATGGTGAAGTGACAAGATTTTATATCATACTTTAGTCTTTTATTAATTTAAAAAATAAATATTTAGTTTTTTTTTCACAAATAGGGTTGGCGACAGGCTGGCGGCCGGCCGTAAAAATTAATCTAAAACGTTAAGGTTTATAAAAACTTGGGCACCGAGCCCATGTGAGTGGGATAAGGCCAGGAATATGATAATCGTTTAATAAATTAGTCCCTTAGTGTCGATTGTAGTAAATCTATACTAAGGACTTTCACACACTTTTTTTCAAGTGAATAATATTCCCCTTCCAAAAAAACGTATGAACGTATATTCATCGGACGTTAACTTTCAATTAGCGATTAGATAATAATATATATAAAATATAATTCATTGCTTCATTTCTGTTGTAAACGAGTTGGCAGTCGTATGAAAAACGGCAATGTATACTAAAGAATTTATAACCTCGTTTCGGATGCGAAATCGGCGTAAGCGCGTGGCGTGATGAAAATGACGTACCGTAAGTTGGAGCTAGTGTGCGGTCGGCTACGCTAGCGCCGATGTTAGTTATATTATACGGGTTTTGTCAAGAGTGTGTGCCACACGCGTTCGTAAGTCGCCGGCCGGTTAAAACAATTATTACTTTTAAAATATCGTCGTCTTCTATTATACCATTATTTAAAACGAAAAATCCTCGTATTAGTGCACACGTGTTATATTTGAAACTATATATTGAACATTTTGAACATTCCGATGGACAGTTGTGTTGTGAAATAGGGCATGGTATTCATTTTTACATCGCTGTAAGTACGACTTTTTGTTTTATCATTTGAATTAGTAATTAAAGCGTGTTAATTCAGTTGTTTGATTTGTAATTGTAGTGTTTTATTTATGTTGTTTAAAGTTGAACAAACGCATGGTTGACTCGTAATTAAATTGTAGTCGCCGACCGCCGACATTGTTGGTTGCACTCATACACAGTACTAGGGTTGCAAAACAATTTCGCTTAGGATCGATAATCCCATGTTCCTTTAGACAGTTTTAACGGTAACCCATTGTTAGGTTTTATGTTTGCTTAACAACCGCGCTTCCTTTCATTATATTGTCTTGTCATCCGGCAGACAGTTTTTTTTATTTCTTGTGTTTGTTCTGTAATTAAATGTCTAAATTGTTTTCGACTGTAACTTTTTAATCTTTAAAGTAGTCTACATAACACTTATAAATATGTCATTCACCTCTTAGTAAAGTAGGTCATGCTATAAATAGATAATAATCTATATTTATATTACATTTTAATGCTGAAATTGCTATTATTTTTACGACTAGAAATATTTTTTGATTAATGCTTATTTTTAATCTACAAACGTAAAAAAGTGATTCTTAAACTACTTAAAAAAATTCTCAACGGGTTTAAATCATATGACACACTGGGGATAAGACGAATCAAATAACAGTTTGACAGTTCAACCGTGAAAATCGGCTTAGCTGATTCGCCTACACAAGGTCCCAAGGCATGGACATACGTATAAACCTATATTGGTTTGGTTGGTTGCATACCTTGGTACGATACGAGAAATATTCCCTATTACTGTTGGTTTGTAAGACCAAAATCTCTATATAAACTTATATATTGAATGTTTTTTGGTACCAGTTGTATACATTTTTTGTTTTTTTCCCGCGCACAGTTCTAGTAAAAAAAATCATTGCAATTTGATGAGAGCACTGTCTCGGGTTATTGAACCTTGGACTTACAAAGAATGGAAAGATCTAGAAACATAACATTGACATGTAAACAAGAAAATATTGAAGATAAAATCCTATTTGCACTCTTATTAATCGGTTAAAAGATTTCAATAAAAGAAATGACTCATTTGTCAACTGGATAAATAACTTATTTTACTCATAAACAATATGCCATTGACACGTAGGAAAAAAAGACATGCGCCTAAGACATGCGCGAATAAGACACTCCGATAATTTCTTTTTTTTTTCTTTTTCTTTATCTTGATGTTGGATGAGATTTTTTTCTCTTAGATGTAGCTTAGACATTAAAAAGTGTCATCTTAAGGCAAGCTTGCGTGTGTATGGTTTCTTCGCAAGGCATCTTGCTTGCTTTTTCAATGCAATATCGTGCCCCGAACGATCGTTATTATTTAAATTTTCGATATCCTTGGACCTATTGCTATATATGTCGCACAATTGCAATGTTCGTCGTAATTAAAATACAATACGACTATTTGACTCGAACAAATGTTGCAATCACTTGTATAGTATATTTCAAATATCTTGGAAGCTCGGAACTTAGTATGAGTTCCTGCTCAGAGCAGAAATTTATGTGTAACTGCGTGACGGGATACGAAGCGAGGACGTTGCGCAAATGACCTTGAGCCCCTAAAATATTTATCAAAATTATTTGGAAATTCTTAAACTTTTGGTCTCAGAAACCTAACAAATTTGTCAAACACATTTCTCAGATTCTTTTCACAGAAACAAGATCACACTTAGAAAGTTTACAGAATCCTCTAAAATACTTGCATATCTATGCAAATATTTTAATAACTTTTAGTCCGTTAAATAAATAGTTTTTATCTTTTAATTGATTTTTTTTGTTTCTCCAATCAATAGGGACATTATGCCAAAATCGCTCGATGACCCAAGCAATCGATTAATTGAACGAATGATCTGTCAATTGTCATTTATTGAGAAGGTTCATTGATTCCAACCAGTGGTCGAATGATCGAGAGACAAAAGTACGTAATCGATTTTTTTTTAAAAAGCTTGTGCACTTTTTTTCACTGCGCCTTTCACACAATTTCAGAAATTATCATAAAAAGAAGTACAAAGTTTACGCTTTACGTAATATGTATAATAATTCTGATTCATAGTGTACATTAAAATCCGTCGAGTAAATGATAACAAACAGTCGTTCACATTGTATTTATGGAGATAACTCGATTCTCAATAAACGGTTCATCAGAAAATGCAATTAAAAGAACTTGTTATATCTATCTGGTTTAAAAGTGATAAGGAAATTCAATCGTAATACGATAAATGAAAAGATTTTTTATAAAATTGTTACAAGTAAAATTCTATGCTTAGTAGTATTATTAACTTCTACAAGACATCACAAGGTAAGACTTATAGAAGAAAATATCTCTGTCATTCTCTTTGAAGAAAACAGAGATAGCAATAGCTATATTTGAAATTGACGGATAAGTATTCGCCTTGCAGTATCACGCGTGTCCCACTTAATATTGAGTGATTCCCTTGCCCAAGGCAACCGGCATTATTCGAATTCTATGCTATTCGAATATCGAATCGAATCACTGACCTCTATAAATAGACTGGCTATAAGAGGTAATATTTTGTGCCGATTTGATTTTCTCCATTTTGGCGCTGGTCGTAACGGTTTGTAGTGGTGGTGAGGATTGGAACTAATAATATAGATAGTTTTTTACTGTCACGTAACATCAAAAAGCGCGTCACAATCGTAACGAAGCAAAAGCTGCCATTTCGAAGCAATCGCCTATCCATTTATCGATGAATCGAATCGACAACTGGAATTTTTTCGAATTTCGAATAACTTGATGCAACTAAACGAGTTTATGGTATGCGAATGCAACATTTTAATATGTTATTTTGGGTTAATTGTTTAAAGTTACTAAATATAATATTTTTTTTTAATTTAAAACCTCAGTCGGTTAATTCCCGCTTTTTTCTAAGGACGCAAAAACTGGACTGATATAAAATCAACACCAAACTCTGTAGCCATTTCGTATATTAAAGGTGACTTTACTAATTTGTTCCCCTAAACATAATTTTTCAACATCCAACCTAGAAGGTAAAACGTATTTACATTAGAAGCAGCTCAAATGAGAGTACTTGAATAGATTTCGCGAGATCTGAGCGACATGCTAATACAAAATAGCAGACAACTTCATATCAACGCAGCGCAGATGTTTTCGTTTGAACGTGCTGCACTGCCATAGCTCATGCATTATGCAAGTCTTTGCGAGTGCTGTTATTAGCCACTTCCATTGAAGGGTTAATCAACGATTAACCGACAGAGTTCGATATTTGAACATGCAAATCTTACTAATATAAATACGAAAGTTATGATGCATAGATGTTAGAAGGTGTCTCCGGAACGGCTCAACGGATCTTGATGAAATTTGGCTTGTAGATCATAGTCTGGAAGAAATCAGACTACGTATAATATAACATCTTGGTCCAATCCAAATCTTTAAGCAAGACAACCTGCATATAATAAAACTTGTTAAATTATTTCTGGTAAAAAAATACGTTCCGATATTTTAGTTATGTAGGCGTTGTTTTGAAACGTACACCAGTAATTGTCTATGAAGCCATGAAGTGCAATACAAAATTAGGGGACCAACAACCATAAAATAAAAGATAGGATATATGGCAAGATAAGAATGTTAATTAGAAGCTGATATAGGATCAACGAAAGGTATGCGTCGTTTGAAATAGAGAGATATAAGATTATTGAGTTCAGGTAATTAAAATGTATGAATGAAGAAAGACTAACAAGGTAATATATTCCGAAATGCCAGTATTGGTAGGCGTCGAAAAATAAACGCTTATTTACGCAGTGTCACAATGAGATTCTACAAGGTGACGTTATGTTTGTGAATGTAGATCTTTTATCTTGAAAACAATGTTATATGTTTGAAAATATAAGTTTATCAGTTTTAAATTATAGTCGTGACTTATTTTGGGAATTATTTGACCCGATATTGCGTTAAAAGTCAAACTTAACACTAGTGCTATTGTCACTCTCATTTTGGACTAGTAGATTCCGGGCAATAAAACGAATGAGAAATAAACTATGCGTGTCGGAAGCCTTATTTTAGTCCACTTTCACTTCCCACCTTTTTTATAATAATTAATGGGAAGATGAATTCAGGGAACGGGGATGCATAAGAAGGGGAATCTCCCTTCTGGCAATCTGCACTTGCAATTGTTGTTTTACATTCTTTGTCCTCAAAAAATTTTCTGGCCGATACCAATTTTGGGAAACGAAGGACTTTTACTTTATGACAGCAATATCAGATCTTTCCTTTATTGTATTCGAAATGACTCACTGTTGACTCGTCAGGTATCCACGAGGTAATGACGTACAGATAAATGACACGTAAATGATAACGTTTGTTTATTGAAAGCGTATTAGTAATGAGAAAATTCACGGAGAAACAAAGGAACGAAAACTACAAATTTGGTAAGACTTGTGGAAAGGGAAATTATTATCATCTTTTTGTACATACACTTTCGAAATAAAATTTGTGCAAAAACTTTAAGCAATATTTCTATTTCCAAGTAAAGGAGTTATATTAATATATTGCCTTGACTCCCACTTGCAAACACTTAACGCCCACTTATATCACAGCGTTGGGTCGTGATCGATTAATTTGTGCTCGTTTAGACACAAGCAAATCATTTGCCAGTCTATAGACAATGCTCAGACATTTCCTGCATATTGATTAATGTATTTACTATGAACAAGTATAAAACAATTGTATTATAAACAACGCGATAGTTGCAAATGAATCTTTAATTCGATGGAAGTACAATCCACGACTGTTTCAAACGAGATGGCCTATCACGAATTTTTGTGACAATCGCCATCATATCGTCAATTATGTCAAAATTAAAATGAGATTTCCGGTGTACTTTGCGCTCGATATGTGCACAAATTCTATCGATGGCGATAGTCACAAACATTCCTGTTAGGCCTACTAAACTTTGAGTTTCAAATCTTCGTAGTCTGTGATATTTGCCGACTCAAATTATGCCATACTATCGCTCACCTACTATCATTATAGATTCTATAAAATAGATTAAATTTATAATAGTTTTTGAACATAACTATTCAATTTTTTTTACATAAAAATGTATTTATGTCGAAAAGTCCTTTTTGCAACTCATAATGCCGATGATAAATAAGTTCACGCTTCATTATCTGATCTAGATTTATTTCTTTAGACATATTGCAGCATTTTCGTAGTAACCACAGTAATCCGATATACAGACCTTCTAGAGACCTTCCTATCGAAGTTATTTCCTAGTTATGTGGGTAACCACAATACGTCAAAACAATATTGTTAAAGTCCTTGTCAACAATACTTTGTGGATCGAGACTTGAATAGTAGTCAATATATTAAACTATATCTTACACCTACTATTATAATGCGAATGTTCAGATGGATGGATGGATTTCTTTGACCAGTATCTCCAAAACGCCTGAACGGATCGTGATGGAATTTGGCACAGGTGTAGAACATAGTCTGGATGGACACATAGGCTACTAAATAAGTTTCTTTAATTCCGCGCGGGTGGAGTCGCGGGTACAGCTAGTATCAAATAAGAAAGTCGAAGCCATTGCTCTGATTCTGCCAAATGGAGTAAAATTAGCAAGCGAGTCCGTAAAATTTATAATCTTAAGTTCCAATAGATATGTCATATTTCTGGAAGATCAGAAATGGTATATATTCTTTATCATTTTAATTGATCTTATTATTACTATTATGTAATTAATGGAAGCAAAATACGCGATTCGTTCTCACGTTTAAGAAATGATTCAGCGACCATTGCCGCGGATTAAGAGGTTAATTGATGGATTGAACGTTTAATTGTGTCGTTTAATTTAATGATCCATTTGACCCTTACATCTGAACCGGCGTGTAATAAGTAGAGGAATTTAATACGTTTAACTAGTAATTGTCTTTTGTAAGATTTATATATCTATTCGATTTTATGTAAAAAAATAAAATATTTTAATATTACCGTTTTACGCTAAGAGATGGCGTTAGCGTCGTGTTACATCGCGCTTACAAAATCTTTCAATCACACAATATATAAATTTAATAAAAGACATCATAGACCCCCAATCCGGTAATAATAACGATAACGGCCCGAGCCGAGGTTCCTGAGGGAGCCCTCGAGCTTAGTTACTCTTAAACGAGGTTTAGGCTAAGTGCCATCTGCGCTCGGCCACCTCAAGCCCGATGAAGCTGTAAATGGCTCCTTAAGACAAACAGTGGCAATCAT
Organism: Papilio xuthus; assembly: GCF_000836235.2. Taxonomy (NCBI): domain Eukaryota; kingdom Metazoa; phylum Arthropoda; class Insecta; order Lepidoptera; family Papilionidae; genus Papilio; species Papilio xuthus. Next base: position 1,281,435 of record NW_013531726.1, read on the forward strand.
TCACAAAAAATAAAAATCATAGACACTCATGCCGAAAGTCAGCCAGAGTTTACTTAAAACATACATATATTAAAGGCCTTAAAGGATTTGCAAAAAAGCTTTTAATGTGAAGAATATATTGAAACTAATTTAATTGTGCCTGGGACGATATGTTCTCGTATAGCGAAGCCTCCGACAGTATGCATTAAGTTAGCTCCCGTCCGCGCCGTGCGGTCCGCGTGCAAAAGCTTTTAAGCTCTTTCTATGTCCAAATGCAACGTGAAAGTTTACAGCGAAAATCCGTATGTAAGTTTTAAAAACATACTTTTAATATATTACTTATATTTCAGTGAAATTTCATTTAAATTATACTCATTAGTATGCTTGATTTTTACAAAGTTTGAAACAAATTCAATTTAAATATGTTTCGAGATGTTATATAATATATCGATTTATTATGAGTCCAAATAAATAAACTATATAAAATGCTTAATTAATACAACTTAAGCCCAAAAATAAAGAAATTCGCATTCGCTTGACCTGTTTCACCCTTTTTTCACAGTGCACATTGAATTTTCTGATCTTTGACGGACTCAAATATCGTCTCGTGTGTCAGATGTGTGTGAGATGTAATTCTTTTGTACACTTTGTTCGCAATAATGTATATTTTGATATTAGATTATTCGGTGTCTATTAACATAACATTGTTTTCTGAATCTATACAAGTGTTTTACGAGAAATTCAGAACGAATTCGAGAAATATGAGTAGAGTTTTTTGTATAGGAAGACGTACAAGGTACTATGTTTTTGTGGATAATCTTTTCGGCTTACGATATCAAATTTAATCTAATTTATTTTAACCTTAGTATTACCTTTTATATATTCTTTATGTCCTCTTTCTAAATATCTTGATGATAGAATATAAATAATATGAGAAGGGAAAACTACTCCTAAATATGTTTATAATATTTAGCTGTAAAGCGCAATCAAAACAAAAAAAACATTAAAAAGTTTTTTTTTATTTCTCGTCGTCTCAATTTTTGCTTTAATATATTATTTCCTATATAGCTTTGAAGAATAAAGTTGGTGTAAATAGAAACAATTACATTTATCATCATCATCATCATCATCAGTTCACTATACGTTCCCACCGAGGGGCTCGGAGCCTACCCTAAGTTAAGGGTGATTAGACCATAGTCAACCACGCTGGACAAGTGCGGGTTGGTTGGTTGATTACATTTATATTGTCATCAAAAAAAATAATAACGAAATTTTCGATCGCAAGTTCTATGAGAACAACCATCGAAAATCTTCACAACCGATTTTAATCAACCCATCTCTAGTGAATTGTCAATTGAATTATCAATCTAATCTTAAATAAACACACTATAGCGACAATTTCATAAAGTTACATGGTCAATATGTCCAAGTAAATTTATTGTTAAAATCACGTGAACTTAGTCTATTAATGTTAAACAAAATACAGTAATAGAAATAAAATCTCATCCAAGATCTTGTATGTTTCTAAACGAGGTTTTCATTCAGTAAGTTGTTGCTGAGTTCTCAGTACATATGTTATCATACTATCGATCTTGTATCGCTTTAGTGCTGGTTGCCTTGGATTGCATTTCTCGATATCATTTGAAATGTTCTAAGTATATATTATAAATTCCTTGTTTGTTTGTCTCAATCTTATATTAACCTCATCCTGATAAAATATTGGAGAGCGTCGGTGGCTCAGTGGTCAAGCACTTGACTTGCAATCTGCAGGTCCTGGGGTCGAATCCCGCCATGTATCAATGTATTTTTCGATTTCCGATTTACATATGTACATTTATCCGACCTTACGGTGAAGGAAAGCATCGTGATGCAACCTGCACATATCTGAGAAGAAATTCAAATATATGTGTGAAGTCAACCAACCCGCACTTGGCCAGCGTGGTTGACTATGACCTAATCACCCTTAACTTAGTGTAGGCTCCGAGCCCCTCAGTGGAGACGTATGGTGAGCTGATGATGAGAATTAAATATATTTTATATTTCAATTTACTTTCACAAACTGCACATTATTCGTGTCTTAAATTTCAGACATAAACTAACATTAGCAGCCCGTATACAGTATGATTTCATTTTAATCCACAATTTTAAAGCATTATTTCTCTGTTTACTTAATTAAGACGTGTGATTTTAATAAAATGGGTATGTAACTTAGTGACATGAATAATTTATGTCATAAAATATTGAAGAAATTTATCCTTTGTGAAAGTTAGTCCGAAGTTTTCTTCAAGAAAATGTAATTAAATATAAATAGGTTCGATAGTTTCTGGTCCTCATTTGATATCACGCTGTACTCGACTTTTTCACTCGGAAACTTTGCGAACGCGGCGAGCTTTATTGCTTTATTACACTCGATAAATAAATGGAAGTGTGTTTCTGAGAAAAATTGTGAAGTTCTTCCAAGGACTTCTTTATTTTACTTTTGTAATCACGCAATAAATAATATCTAGATAATTTATTGGGTACAGCCGTACTATTTGGAATGTAATTTTGGAAAGCGTAGTGTTTTGAACACAATACATATGTATATCCTTTATATATAATTTTTAATACGGCAATAGAAACTCTTTTATATATTTTACTTATATTTGTGACTAAAATATTTATAGTCCTTCGAGCCGGATACGAATTTATTTACCCAAGTAAAGCAGGAGTGATTTGTTAGTTTAAAAAAGATGTGCACCAACTTAAAAGAGGTTACAACATTCTTAAAAAATAACTTCAAGTAACAGAAAATTCTAAGAATGCCAGTAAATTTACTTCTAAATTTTCTCTCCATGTTCGTTCAACTTTGCGACATACAAACTGTTCGAACTTAACTTTTTAACGTTCAACAATACAGTTCTAAACGTTCCAATTTATTTCAGAACATCGTCGAAGAACGAAGTACAGTCTTAAAAGTTCCTGTTATCCTGTACTATGGATGAAAGCAAGAAACCAATTAATTTGGACTCAGTGTTGGAAAGTCTTGGTCCTTACGGACGTTACAATCTATTGAATTTCGTCCTACTGCTGTTCCCTGTACTACTAAGTAGCTTCTATGAGTGTGGATTTATATTCGAAGCCCAAGAACAGACATACAGGTGAGCTATTACTTTTTACCTATTTTATAATTTTTTTTTTCAAAACATTTTTGACTTCGGTGCGAATTAAAGCGGAGTTATAATAATAACTAAGGCGTATAAGATCTGTCTGTAGGTATGCATTAGGGTTGTATGATTTTGGAATCTTTAAAAAGTCGTAGGTTTTTTTTTCGAAGTCCTTTTGTTTACTTATTACTTTTAGTTAGTTATCCTTTAATAGGTTACGTAAAAATGGTTAGAAATATCACGTAATTTACCAAAAGTTTTTCGTTTATTTGCAAAACCCTTGGCACAGAATGGTTCAAAGCTTTTATCTCCTGTCCGTATAGATATTTGAACTCTTTTTTTTTGAGACTTTTGAATGGAGTACAAAACATTTTAGCTAGACCACTTTTTACGACTGTTTCAAGGAAATAGCAAAATACAAAAAAAGAAAATTTACAGTAAAAGAATTCGCTTACAACTTAGGATCAAGCTAAAACCATTAGAGCTATAATTTAGCACTAGTTAGACCTAAGTTCAGTGCATGTTAACCATCATCATCAGCTCACTATACGTCCCCACTTAGGAACTTGGACGATGGCTCAGGGGGTTAAACACTTGAATTGTAATTCGTGGGTTTGAATCCTATCATGTACTTATGTGTTTTTCGATTTTAGATTTACAAATATACATTTATCTGACGTTCTTTAGGTGAAGGAAAACTTCGTAAAGGAACCTGCATATATCTGAGAAGAAATTAAAAGATATATGTGAGGTCAACCCGCACTATACCCGTGTGGTTGATTATGGCCTACTTAGTCTAGTCAGTTCCTCATTGGTGAAGTATAGTGTGCTGATGATGATGACTTTATATTAGAGAGATTTTTTAATAAATATTAAAAAATAAATTTATTGCTTCGATGAAATCTTACTCCTAATCTTACTAATATTAACAATGCGAAAGTTAAGATGGATGGATGGATGTTTGTTTGAAGGTATCTCGAGAACGGATGAACGGATCTCGATGAAATTTGGCATATAGAACATAGGCTTCTAAGTATCTTTTTGTTGTTTTAATTCCGCGCGGACAGAGTCGCGGGCGACAGCTAGTCTAATCTAGTTGTAACTAATCTTCGCACTCAATAACTTGACTACGAGATTCTTTAGTTTATAAATAGCCTTAACAAATGAAGTACGGTTTCCATTATGGGCTAGTTGAAAGCCTTGCTAAAGGTTACATGTTACTACGCGGTTTTATTTATGACACATAATCCATACATTGAAGACAGGCGACAAGTGGAAGCAATTCCGCGTTTCGTCTGATGAGTGTGCGTCCCGGAGGCCTAATTTAGTCCTCTTTCCTTTCCCACCCTTTTTCTTATAAGGAAAGGATGGGAAGCGGAAGTGGACTTTCCGGATGAGAGGATGCATGGAAATGTTTTCTTTCTGTGCATCCTCTCCTCCGTCGATTAAAGGTAGGCAACGCATATGCAATTGCGTATGTCTGGACAACGGTCACTTCGCTATTTCAGCGATTTTAGGCTCGTTTGCCGCCTTTTGATATAAAAAAACGTATTAATAAAATTGGAATGCCTGTATCAACCGAGAAAAAAAATATTATGGACACGTGATGTATTTGCGTTGTTAATAAACCAATTTTTAAAGTTTTGTCTGTATGTCTGTCCGCAAGGTCGCGTTTGTTTCGAATAATCACCGGAACTGTTGGACCGATTTTGACGGAACTTGACCGGAAGGTAGTTAATGCGGGCATACGCGGGTATAGGTTGTTTTTTTAAAAATTCGCATCGACGAAGTCGCGGGCTACCGCTAGTTATAAATATGATAATAACTTTTGTTGGAATAATGCTAGGCTTTTATGGATATTGTGCAATATCCCGTATATTAATGCGATTACATTAATACGATATATTGACTTATTCAACATAATTTATAGCAGTGGTTGTATTTATTGAACATCCATTTTTGTTATTTTTGATAGCAATATTCATAAACTACGAAACATGCTGCCAGTGTTTGTTAATTTATACAGGATGTTTTCTTATTTATTATCACTTATACAAAATAGAAATCGTAAAAAAATTCACGAATTTTCGAACATCCTGTATCTTGACTCACTAATCTTTAGGTCAAAGACAGAAGATAAGGCTGTTAAGTATTAAACATTATTTAGTCACGTATCTATTGGAAGCAACACGTTCAGTGCCGGTTTAAGTGAGTTTACTTTATGTCATAGTAGCATGGAACGTGTTGAAGTACTGTAGTGCAAAATCAAAATATCACGTATCAATACGTTATCTTATCTGTGAAACATGGATGAGCACAGACAGATATGTTATCTGTAATACACAAAGAGTTAGTCCGGACTGAACCGGAGATTTTACAGCCGTTTGAACTTTCATCTGATATTATCTGGTTGGCTGATAATTTAGTCGAATAGAGGTTTTATCAAATTATACATTTAACAATTTGTTGGATTTATTATCGAATAAATAACATACGTTTCATTTAAATAAATAAAAAAAAGGTTTTTTTTTCCTTTCTTTGCTTATATTGATAAACGAGCTGTCGCCCGAGACTTTGTCCGTACGGAATTAAAAAACATTTAGTAGCTTATGTGTTCTTCCAGACTATAATATATATGTATGCCATATCATCGTTGAGGCGTTCTGGATATACCTTCAAACAAACATCCATCCATCTAAACATTCGCATTTATAATATTAGTATGATATATGTTACTGTGGATGTGTTTAGGCAATGAAAACCTACTATAATTTAATTAGTAAGATGACTTACCGTGAGTTTCCGAGCCAGGATCTATGTTTAAAACATATTGTTATCACTGTTTTGTCGAAGATGATAAGGATGACGATATGTTTATACAGAGATTTGAGTCTCAGAAACCAATAATTAATACTACATGTGAATTTAAGTTAATTTTGATGTTTTTTTCTAGATGCAAAGTCAACGGCTGTGAAGAAAGATTCAATGACACTTCGTGGCTTGATTATGCCATACCAAATAACACAAAGTTAAACCGGCATGATATGTGCAGTAGATATGCCACCATCAATGACACCGTACAGCAGTGCACACCTGACGAATTTATAAACAAAACTGTTCCTTGTGATAGTTTTGTTTACGAAGAAGGTCGATCTTTCGTTAAAGAGGTAAGCTATTCTTCATCAGAATCTAATTATATATTATATGGGTATGTCAAGAACGGCTGCATGGATCTCGCTGAAATTAAGATGAAGATCAGTCTGCAAGAACACATAGGCTACTAATTAAGTATTTTTTTTAATTTCGCGCAGACCGAGTCGTTAGCGATCGCTAGTGGGGTGATTAAAATCAATAATTAAGTAAAAATTCGCACAAAAAAATTACACAAAAAATAAAAATATAATAAACCAATCTATTTTATTTCAAATCAGATTTCATTGAACATATTGTTGTTTAATGCATCGGATTTATCGGTTTCTGACACCAAAATCTCTCAAATCTTTGACAAAACAGGGATAACAATATGTTTTAAAGCCAGTGGTTCCCAAACTTAATTTGTCTACTGCCAACTTTGAGAATAAATATTTTTAGCGCCCCCATATTTTCAAGTATTTAAAAACCACTATAACTTCAAATTAAATTAATTAATTATTGTGACCTATACATGTATATTAACGAAGAATTTTAAACGATACTTTTACTATAACCCGCAATTTGAGACCTGCAGCGCCCACAAGGGGGCGTTATCGCCCAGTATCAGAAACCCGCGGTTAAACCGGATGAGAGAATGCATTAGCCATAACAATCCGTCGATACACAGAATTCATCGTACAAATTATCACAACACTTGAACATACAAACATTAAATACAACACCATAGTGTATGTAAGCAACATTGTATAAGAACTAGCTGTCGCCCGCGACTGCGTCGGCGCGGAATTAAAAAAAAACGATTGGTCGCAGCGTAATGTTATAGCCTAAAGCTTTCCTCTATAAATGAACTATTCAACAAAAAAATAATTTTTCAAATCGGACCAGTAGTTCCTGAGATTAGCGCGTTTAAACAAACAAACAAACTCTTCCGCTTTATAATATTTGTATATATTTGTGAGGATTATAAAAGTACTAGCTGTCGCCCGCGACTCCGTCAGCGCGGTATTAGGAAGAAACTTAATTAGTGACCTATGTGTCCTTCCAAACTATGTTCTACAACTTTGCCAAATTTCAGCAAAATCTATGTAGCCGTTCTGGAGATATCTTCTAACAAACATACATACATCTAAACATTGGCATTTATAATATTAGTAGAAGTTACAGATCTTAATTAGAACATTAATATCAAAGTCTATTAAATTATTCAATTAATGTTTTTTTTTTATATGATAAGGCGGCAAACGAGCGAGCGGCCACCCGAAATCGCTGAAGTAGCGAAGTGATCGTTGCCCATAGACATACGCATTTGCATATGCGTTGCCTACCTTAAATCGACGGAGGAGAGGATGCACAGAGAGAAAATATTTTCCCTTTCCATGCATCCTCTCATCCGGAAAGTCCACTTTCACTTCCCATCCTTTCCTTATACAAAAAGGGTGGGAAGGGAAAGAGGACTAAATTAGGCCTCCGGGACGCACACTCATCAGACGAAACGCGGAATTGCTTCCACTTCACGACTGTTTTCTGTGTATCTTTTAAATGGAATTTGCAATCTGTGATCACCGATTAATCACATGAGGCGTGAATGAGGTGGGGCTTTCAGAAAAATCACGAAATATCACGAGGTTATATTTTCTGACTGATGACATAAATATACGTAATGTTAATTAGTAGGTGTGGTCTATAACCTCATACATCAGACGGGGGATGGTCAAAAAACATCACGTGACTGATTTATGACCACTAAGAGTTAACTGTAGTTACTAATTGAAGGACAATTTGTTTCTATAAATACTATGTCAATATCATTTCCTGTATTTTCATTGCTTTGACATGTGTTATCGCATTCGGATTACGATGTAAACATCCCATTTGAATCATAACAAATTGCATATCAGTAATTGAGATATAAATAATCTTATTCGCAACTTAATAATAAACATTGCATCTATTTGTCTATTAACTAAAACTAAAAACAAATTAAAATTAAAAACATAGGTGATTTCTTTCACTTTTTTCGTGTCTTTGACAGCTGTCATTTTACCTAATTCGACTAGCTATTAACATTTCGTAATGGCGTCCTAGTTCATTTATTTAATTTATGCTAGATATCGTTCGCGACTCCGTCCGTGCAGGATTAGAAAAAAACTTAATGAGTATGTGTTCTTCCAGATTGTGTTCTACGTTTATGCCTAATTTCAACAAGATCCGTTAAGCCATTCTAGAAATATTTTCACTTTTAACAAACATCCATACATCCATCTAAACATTCGCATTTATAAGTATGAAGTATGATGAATGAAGTTCAAAAATTTCTCACTTTGTTATAAATTATTCTAACTGCACTCAACGTGGGTTTCTGAAACCAAAGTATCCGTTTACATCATATTGTTGCCTCTATTTCGTCAAAGATAATGACAGGGATAAAGATATATTTTATACAGATACTAGAGGACCCGACAGACGTTGTCTGACAATTTGACACTGCGATGGTAGCGCCGTCTGTCGGATCCAATGTAAAACATTCCAAAATCAACAACTACTAATAAATTAAAAATTAATTAAAAAACATTGTCCAGCGGACAAAATTGTGAATCTAAACCATTCCCAGATCCCCTTGAACACACACAAAAAATTTCATCAAAATCGCTCCAGTCGTTTGAGAGAAGTTCAGTGACATACACACTCACAGAAGAATTATATATATAAAGATTGGTCTCAGACACCCACGGTGAGAGTGACAGTACATAATAAGAGTTTTTCATATAAACAATTATATTATTAACATCATCTATACAGTTCGATTTAGGTTGTCAGGAATGGAAAAGAGCGCTAGTGGGCACCGTGCACAACTCCGGCATGTTCGCCGCCATGTTGGTGACCGGAGCAATTTCTGATCGCTTCGGCCGTAAGGTGGCTGTTGGAATGGCATCATTAGCCAGCTTTATATTCGGTATTGGCAGAGCATTCACAAATAATTACCTGGCGTATTTAGCTATGCATTTCTTAGAAGCTGGTTTTGGAGGAGGACTGTATCCATCGGCGTATGTATTGGGTTAGTTAATCCTTGTTTTACTCTTTATTGTCTTAAGGAAAAAAAACGGAACCCTTATAGGATCACTTTGTCTCTCCGTCTGTCTGTCAAGACCCTTTTTTATATAAGCCAGACAAGGAGTGGGAGTCTTTGTGTTAATAGATTATCAACTATATACTAAAGAAACAATAGATAGGTTTGTACTCGCATCATGTAAAATAAGTTAGAAAAAATTGTACACATTCTTTTAATACCAATGCCATAGAGTAGTGAACTTATGAGAACTAGTTCTAAGTCTTAGACTTGACAAGATTTTATAACCTAGTAACATTTTAAATTCAATTTTATTTTCAGCTGTGGAATTAGTGGGATTGAAACAACGCGTAATAGTATCTGCGATGTGTAACATGACGTTTGTTGTTGGTGAGATACTTTTAGCTCTACTCGCGTGGTTCGTCGACAGCTGGAGGAATTACATCTTTATACTATACTCTCCTGCGATCCTGGTAGCAATCTACGTTTGGTTCATGAATGAAAGCGCTAGATGGCTATTAAGTAAAGGAAGACGAGAAGAAGCGGTTAAAATATTAAAAAGTGCTGCAAAAATTAATAATCTTGATCCAAGAAAACTTGAATTAGATGCGCTGGGAGATCCATTACTTGATCCAAAGAATCAAACGGTCGATAAGAAATCGCAATTCTCAAAAGCGATTCGTTCGACTATAATATGGAAGAGACTAATTATTTGTTCGTTTTTGTGGATGACATGTTCATTAGTGTATTACGGATTATCAATTAACGCAATGTCACTTAGTGCTAACAAATATATTACTTTTATGTTGGTCGTTGTGGTTGAAATACCGGCATATGTCATTGTTGTGGTTGTGTTAGATAAATATGGAAGAAAAAAGACTTTAGTTGTGAATTATGTGTTGTGCGCAGTCACCAATTTGCTGTTCGCATTTTTACCGAAATGTAAGTATTGACACACAAACACATTGGTACATATTTTATTTATGTTATTGCAATGTACATTCATTAACAAAAGTGCTATCGGCTATTAATTAAAGTCAGAATCTTTTGATTGTTAGTTGTATTTATATTTGCATGCAAACATTTTATTGTAGTTGACTGTACGTTGACATAGTTAGATCAGGTGTTTAGGTCGAACACGTGTAAATTTGTTTTAGTAAACACTTTTATACGTATGCTTATCATATGTACAGTCAGGGCGGTTCGCGGTGTTTCACTTACAGAAATTTTGTCTTATTCCATGCCAGATAAACTCCGGTCCTCACAAAATAAGCAGGTAGCTGTGAGATGAACAAAAGATGGCATAACAGTAAAAAGCAATTAGTCGTATACCACTGACGTATCTTTTTCTTAGACACATTTAAAAGCTGCGTCCTATTGTTTATTAATGCGTCTTGTGTAAACGCGTTTAGAAACGTTCAAATTATGGCTTTTAAGTTGGAATACCGCCAGATTCCCTGCTAGTACATATCGTCGTTCTCCACTTTAAAAAAAAGACAAGTTATTTCTATGTATTATGTTCCATTGCTTACTAACTTAAATAAGTTACGTAACTTTTAACATCGCATTACTTTCAGCAATAAATCAGATTAGAGTCAGTAGTGAGTTTACATTTCGCGCATTTAATGCAGGGTGTTGCGAATTTATCAAATGTTATTGCATTTTCTTAGGAATGCAAATCCTGACCTTGAACTAGTGTGATACAATATGACAAACTGTATTTATGCGCATAATAGATGAGTAATACAGGTAAAAAATTTGTCCCTGAAGAAGTTCTAGACGTTTCTTGACTAACGATATTACGATAAGTCAGATAAAAAAAGTTAAACAAAAATGATTTTCTTGCTTAATAAAAATATTTTATAAAATTAGTTTAACATAAATATGTAATTAAATAGCAAAGAACACAATGATTTTATTTTAGTTTCCATATTTATGTCGAATGTATTGTCTATCTCTTACGCACGTATATTGTCCTACTCTAACACTTCTAGAATGATCTTGAAATATTCTCGAATATATTGCTCCTTTTAACATGTATCTACACTTTATAAATTTCAAATACGAGGGAATTTATGTAAAAAGTTATTAAAATTTTTTTCTTTACAAGGAATAGTTTTAAAAATAAGAAATTTTTATATCAGCACCGTTCCCCCTTCATTTCAATTTTCGCTAATGCTACTTTCACACGAGTACAATACATTGTAGTTGAATACCAGGACATATATACTGCTCTTAACAAATAGAACAGAGATCCTAGCAGGAACATCATCTACAAAATATTTTCATTTGGATGAGATTTGTTGGTACACCCTACGCCCATTACGGTCGCTGTACAAATTTTAATACAGTCGATGACATTACGAAAACATTTTACCGAATATTTATACTAGGCCCTCTGTTTTGACGTGTGTTTAGTCATACTATTATAGTACTGCACTTTCCTACTGCTCTACCTAACTATTCTACCCGCATGTGAAACAAGCATAAGGAGTGAACTTAAGCTAACAAATATTCATACTATTCTCTCATTTTCTTTTTATTAAGAACTTTTCGTTTTTATTAAAACAGTAACGAGTCCCAGTACAGCTGTGACTTATCAACAACGAGACTTGCTCGAGCACATTTTTACTGTTTCTTCTAATAAAATAAATGACGTCACAAAACAATTTAATCTTCATTTCATATATCAACTAGTTGTCGGCCGCGACTACGTCCGTCGAAATTAAAAGACAAAAATATTAACTCATGTGTTAACCGACTAGTTTCAAGTTAGGTTCCCTTCATCAGGGTGAGTGAGACAGGGATTATTCCGCGAAAGCGGCCCTTCTTGGCAAATACGTGAGCGTTTATCCGTTCCTATGTCAGTTTTTTTTTAAGACCGAAGAAAGTATGGATGGATTGTGTGAGAGAGGATATTAAAGAAGGGGGGAGATTCATATATGACGGCTGATAGAGATGTATAGAGTAGTACATACTGTGCCAACCTTCCGTAGGGATAAGGGCAGGTTGATGATATTATTTTATCAATTAGGTTATTTCGAAAGTAGAATAATAATGGGACATTTTCACAGCTGATTGGTGGTCTATCCCAATCTACCTGGTGGGCAAGTGGAGTGTAACACTTGCGTATAGTTCCGTCTACATCTACGTATCAGAAGTGTTCCCAACCAACATGAGGCAGACGCTCATCAGCTTCTGTTCTACTGCGGGCAGGATTGGTTCTCTTGTTGCACCGATGACACCCTTATTGGTAAGTTTGTATATCCTTTTTATCCTTAAAGAGTGACACCAGTAATAACATCTGTTAAAATACCACGACCATACAGAAGACAGACGTGATGAGCGTGCGTGCAGGCTTAATTTTAGTCTCCTTTCCCCACCTACCCTTTTCTTATAAAGGATGTGAGGGGGAAGTGGATTTGATGGAGGAGGGGCTGCATAGAAAGGGGATATCTCCTTTTCTTGTGCATCATCTACGTTGATTAAAGGTAGCCAACGCATTTGCAATTCCGCCGCTCGCTCGTTTGCCATTTTATAATATAAAAAATATGTTTATTGTTTGGAAATGACACTCAAGAAATATTATAATTACAGAATCAGTACCACAGTTCTATGCCGACTGTGATTTTCGGTGGAATGTGTCTTATATCAAGCATGTTAGTACTAATGCTGCCAGAGACAAGGAACATGCGTCTACCAGACACGATAGAGGAAGCTGAAGAACTTTCCAGAATGAAAACAAGATCCGTCGTCAGTTCATAGAGTAGGTAGCAGGAAAGTGAAACATAGACATTTTGGAAATTAACAATTTCTATATTCCAGTTCGATATGAATCTATCGTATGTTGCTCTTGATTAATTTTCAGCTATGTTACCGTACCTTTGTGAAATTTGTTTATTTTTAAACGGACCATTATGAACTGTTTTTAATTTTTTTTTAAATAAACGAGTCTTTCATAATATAAAGTATTACTCGACAGTTTGTCTTTAGCCAATCGCAATCGTCACACGGTAACAAAAATATTTTTTGTAAATTAAAAATTTATGTTTGTCAAATTTTTTTTTAATTGTATCTTTAGTTTCTGAACAAAATAAAGCATCGAAATCTAATATTAATAAAAAGTTTCGTAATAAAAAGAGTTAATGAGATTTTTATTACAAGTAAAGTAGTAATTTTGATATTTGGCCAATTAAGAAGCTAGCTTTTATTTTGTCAAGACCTCGTTTTTTATACCAAAATTAATTCAAATCTCCACTGTCTTTTGTACAAAAATCTGTTGATATCAATAAAGATTGAATTCATGTATTATCACAACATTTAATATACATAAAGTAATCCTAATTTCTAATTAATTTATTATTTACTATATCTATATTAGTACTAAAAAATCTCGTAATTTATTTCACTCGAATCGAATTAAAACGCACTTTTATATACAATTACATACTATTACTTAATTTACAAAATTAACATTTGATAACAACCTTAATTTAAATGTATATTACCAACTACACGATTTATCGATCAATTTTAAATACATATGTAAATATACACAATAGTGACTACTTCTATCGAAATTTATACTTATAAAAACAGCAATACGTCTCCACTGAGGGGCTCGAGCCTACCCTATGTGATTGTTGACTAGGCCATAGTCAACAGTCCCAGTGCAGGTTGACTTCGCACATATCTTTGAATATCATAGATATGTGCAGCACGATGTTTTCCTTCACCGTAAGAACGTCGGATACATTACATATGTAAATCGAAAAAAACATTGGTACATGACGGGATTCGAACCCAGGACCTGTAGATTACAACTCAAGTGCTTAACCACTGAGCCACTTATATCAAAACTTATTTATGATGTACTTAAAATAAAACAAAAATTTCAGATATCAATATGCTTGTGGCTGATATTTTTACCTTCATGTAGTAAAGCGAAAAAAGAACGAGATAAATTATCATAGAATTAAAAGCAATAAACTTTGTCTTGTCAAACAATTTTCGTACATAGATAATATTTACTTAAAAAATAAACGAATTAAGACAATATTAAAGTAATAAAGAGTTTTAAAAGCTGTTGGTACAAGATTGAGATTCCATTGTCTTAACCCTCTTAATGTTCATATAAATGTAATTTACAATCCCGCAATAAATGTGTTCTGTCTACTATTTGTACTTTAATTATCTTACCGTGGGTTTCTGAGGTCAAAATCTCTTTATTATCATCCTTTTTATCTTTCACAACAGAGATAACAAATGTTTTAAACGGGTATTTTGGTTTCAGAACACGGTAAAACTTTTTACGAATTTAATTTTGTAAAAAAAAAAAACTAAACTGTCAAAATTAATGTTCGAATTTCAAAATCGAAAACATATAGAAACTATTTATAATTAAAAAATAATGTCTTAAAAGATTCTTGAGTATAATTTCTGGTTATGTTATTATTGCTTATAAATGCACAGAATAAACAGTATTCTAGTATCTAAGTTCCGTGGGACCAATAATTAAAAAATAGAAACTTTTTAAAAATCTCCTATGATTTGCATTTTTGTGCTTATCTGTACTATAAGCGTTTTGTTTTATTTAGTACAAATAATTACATTGTTATTTTCACATTTTTTTCAAATAAACTCTTGAATTGCCTGTGTTTTTTTTTATTATAAAGTACGCAAACTTAAAAATGCTAAACCGATTTTAAAGATGAAAGAAAATTAAAAAAAAAAACTTAATTAGTATCCTATACAGGGTGTCCCAAAAGGTTTTGGGACATCCTGTATGTTCTTTCACACTATGTTCTACATCTATGTCAGTCAGCTAGATCCGTGCAGCCGTTCTGGAGATACATTCAAACAAACATCCATCCATCTAAACATTCGCATTTACAATATAAGTAAGAAGTAAGATATAAATAAACTTGGTAATAGTCTTATTCTATATTCTCGTACAGTGCTGTCCAAAAGAGTCAAAAACAATTAGCTGTACAATGCCGTACACACGCCACATTGGAGAATATATTGCATTTTAAGCCAGAGTTTTTTCTGCGAGCAGTTTTATTAGTTTCTCTATTCGTTCTTTGTTCTATTTCACGAAATTTGTATTGCAAATGCAAATTTATGTTGCCTGTACGTTATGAAATAATGGATTTTAAAGTTCGGCTAAGTATTTGCAGTATTGCAGATGTCCATCGTTGATCTGGCTGCCCGCTGCTCTTTTACCCCCTTCTGTAAAAAAATATTCAAAAAAACGTTAAATACAGCATAGTTATAAATTTATTGTTTTAAAATACAAGAAATTTAATTAGCTGTTGTAGCATTCGTTGCGTTATATTTGGCTCGTTCACGTACCGACATGTCTTGCCGGTCCAAAGGTCCGACATCGACTGACGTCCCCTCTCCGGCATGTACTTATGGCGTGTACGCTCGTGACAAACACTACGTTTATGCATACACTACAGCTGGCTACGTATGTATCAGTTAAAGGGTAACAAATATAAGTGAAGAATTATTTTACTTGTAAAACACAATTGAAATTTATTGTAGAGATTTCAACGGTAATTAGTGGCTTTATAAATGCATTTATTCAACCATGACTTGAATACATGATAAGATTTTCTAAATGAAATCTCGTGAGAAAAACAATAGCTGTTATGTCGCAATGAAAATATAAACAGCTTACGATTTTAATAGCTTTATTTATAATGCATAGTCACGTATATTTAATATTAAGAAAACAACGGTAAAGAGCATGTCACAGGAAGCTTGTGAACATTGGTCACTTTATAATCCGACTGTGCAAACTATTAACTGTCGCGTAAGTTCACATAGTAGAATAGAGCCGATTTTTATTGCAAATATAAATTGAACTTTATGTAATTAAAATATGGTTTAATTTTACTTTTCACATGTTTTAAATGCTTGCTATTAATACAAATGTGCAAAGTAAATTAAACTTTGTTTCAATCGTTTAAAGTTCAATGTTATTTACGATAAAAGTCTGCTCTACTGTCTGCTGCCTGGACTGCCTTGGTTAGTCTCAGTAGTGAACGGGACATAGAATTCGTCTTCTTTATGTTTACACAAGCTGTTGCCCTGCGACGTCGTCCGCGCCGAATTAAAAAAAAAAAAACTATAATTAGTAGCCTATGTGTTCTTCCAGACTATGTTATACATCTATGCTAAATTCCAGCAAGATCCGTGCAGCCGTTCTAGAGATACCTTCAAAGAAACATCCATCCATTAATCTATACATTCGCATTTATAATATTTGTAAGATAGTACAAGTAATTTTAGAAGAACTGCGCCGTTTCCCGCGTTTTTCTGACACTATCGGTGACAGAGAATGAATGGCTTTCGACATTACGACACAGTCATAATCAACATGTACTTTGTCGTATTTTGTAACCTTCACAGGATTTTAACAAAGAAAACAGCTTTAGCTTTTCTACTCTCTTGAGCATTTCTACTACTGAAACACACCTCTGTATACTCAACTTCGAGACGTTTATGTTAACGAGCCGAAAAGTAAATTTAATTAAACTTTAGTGGATAAAGCTTTTTGTGTAACCTAAGATTCATGTCCCATGAGACACATCGAAAACATTAAGAATTGTTTTAATGTCAAAATCATTGAAATTAATGGCCAACACGGGAACTCGTAAAGACAAAATTATTTTATTTAATTTTCCTTTTCAATTTTAAACAGAATTATTTATCACGCAATTTAACCATTTCTAACCTACAAATTACGAATTTAACCCTAAAGCTAAAAAAAAGTCTAGAAATGTCATGAGTTTAAAAAAAATAATTTAAACATAATTTTATAGGGATCGTATATTTTTATAAAGTTGAATGTATGGTATACTACACAAAATGAACAAAAGGGTTAAAACCACTTTTTAAACGAATTGTATCGAATACAAACAGCAATATTATAAGTATAGATAAATATTTGATTTTTAATCCATAATACCAACTATCATCTGCCTTCCCCAAGATAATCGGAAACGTAAATTATATTTCCAAACTACTTCTAAATATTAAGATGTTGAACGCATGTTAATAAGCATTCTCTTAGAGATGAAAAACAGATTTTTACTTACCCCATGATGATTTTCTACCTCCTCCCTTCATGATCGATTAACAATGCCCTTGTACATTATAATACCCAATAAAAGCAATGTAATTATGAATAGGTACCTATACCTAATTGGCGTTAAATTTCCTTTAAGATTATACATAGGAAATCCGTTGGCTCGCTTCCAATGTTGTTAGCTGGGGTTATTAATGTCAGGACCTTGGCACTTACAACCCCAATCTTCTATTATAGGTATATAATTTATGTATTTTATCAAAAACAACACAAAATATCCTAAACAAATATTTTTTTTTTATTTACATTCGTTTACACATGGCCGCGTGATAACGCGAGCCTTTGTCCTAACAGATGTGATGCAATTCGGAAGCCAGCCAGCTGTTCCCGCTTCTTTTTGACAGCTGCAATAAGACATGGCGGCGCACACCAGCTTGTCGCCCGTCGAAAAGATTTATGACGTCACTGCATACCACAGCTGCTGTAGTCTTTCAAAATTATATTAGTTCTTTTTTCCTTTCAAATATGATTTAAGATTGTTGTTTCAAGATAATTTAATGAGTTCTTTTAGGTTATAAAATATGCTGCTACCATTTTAACTCTATTTCTGGTTTATTAAACATCGCTTTTGTATATTTATAGTTAATTTATTTACATACGAGTATATTTCATTGGTATGATTGATAAGTGTTCGTAGAATTCTGTTTGTGAGTAAATATTAATCGGCAATATGCAATGTTTGCACTTTATATGTACACTGCAACAACTACAAGTTGCTAAACTAACTCTGGTATATAACAATTTATGAAAACAGCTATTGGAAGTGTGGGTAATCCGTTAGGAGCCAAAATGAGATGAGAATTTAAACTCGTCAAAGTATGTTGAAAATTATATAATAGTTTAGTGATCTTCATCATTCATCATCAGCTCACTGCACGTCCCCACCGAGGGGCTCGGAGTCTACCCTAAGAAAAGGGTGATTAGGCCATAGTCAACCACGCTGTCCCAATGCGGGTTGGTTGACTTCACATATATCTTTGAATTTCTTCTCAGATATGTGCAGGTTGCATCACGATGTTTTCCTTCACCGTAAGAACGTCGGATAAATGTACATATGTAAATCGGAAATCGAAATACACATTGGTACATGGCGGGATTCGAACCCAGGACCTGCAGATTACAAATCAAGTGCTTGACTCCTGAGCAACCGATAGACTTAGTTTAGTGATGTCATGTTGTTATTAAAATGATTAAATTTATTATGAATAAGGTTTTAAATGTTTAAATATCAACATAATGTGTAAAATTGAGGATAATATAACATTAATTACATTCAACCTTTCGTTTTATAATAATTCAAAATGATTTCTTACAGCTCGTTGCTATTATTAATTGCCAGGCGTCTATTAAACATTCAGCAATATTTTAACGCTAATTAATTACATCCATTTTCTTCCTTTTGGCCTTTGTAATATGTTTTATAATATATTCATAATTTTATTACTAAGGGAAATAAAATTAAAACACAGCTCATGAAATGTAAAAACATATATTAAAATAAGTTATGAAAATATCGAATTACTAAACAATTCACATTCATCAGAAAACATGAATTTATTTTGTGCAAAATTCAGTCGAACAGATTTGTGTTGTGAAATAGAGATAAATTGTGCCTGTGTTTTCTTACAAATAATAAGTAAACGAAACAATAAAAAACTAAACGGATAACATTTGTCGAGATAAAAATATTATTCACATTCTGAAGTCGAGAAATATTTGTAGAATGGATTCTGCGAAGCTCATTCTAGTTCTTACCAATGAAACTCGAAATCACACTCGAAAGTAAATCAATCGAGTTCTTAGTGACGTATACGAATTACAAGCACAATATATATATAAAATTCGGATTTAAAATTTACATCACAAGACACGTATATAAATTATTATAATATTAAAAAGAAAATAACCACTTTACAATACATACAAAAACACTTAAAAATGTCGTTAAAAAAATCTTATATTTTACATCCTTACAACTACTTATTTAGTTTTTGTACGAGAGTTTAATCAATCAACATTGATATATAAACTATTTATTTATATAATAAAAAGTAAAAAAAAATCAGTTGATGTTCGGGGAAAATTTGTGCTACACTTTAATAAACTTTTTTAGTTCCAGTAGTAGGGGTAATACTTCAATCATTCCAAAACCATTACTGGCCACAAAGTCTGTTTCTTATTCGTTAAAAAAATACGTACATTGGCAATACTGCCTATTGAATTAAAAATAAATGTATTATTTTAAACATAAGGAATGTCTTCGTATTTGATTTCTATATTTGAATTTACTATATCCCTTTGCTAGAAGTACTTTGTTTTTGTGAATAGTGACTATTATTTGCCTCTGAGAGGCTGACAGTATAAATATAAACTAATTTGAATGTTTAATCTTTGCCTTACAGTTCCAAAGGTTCAGACGCAATTTTAGGCACATTAAAAAGTCAACTAGCCTCTTTAAGGCAAATGTAAAAGATTAAAAAAAAATAATAACAAATATATAAACGTTTTCTTTGGATTCAAGGTACATTGAGCGAACAAAATTCTGGAATGATTACGCGTTATCTTTTACGTCTTTTCTTCTTGATAGTTTCTCTGCTTCCTCCACTGTGTCAGGCAGAGGTACGTTAATTGTCTCTGGTAAAGTAAACACAAGAGCACTGGCCACTAGAGTCATACTGCCGAAGAATATCGCTGGCAGGTTGTCGTAGTACAACGCCTGATTAAAAAAAAATATTGTTATAGCTTAACACCATGTTACTGCCTTTTTATTTAAAAAAAAACTAGATGCCCGCGACTTTACTATGATATAAAAAAAATAGTAGCTTGCGTCCTTTCAGACTTCGTTTTACATTTACATTTTCAGCGAGATCCATGCAGCCGTTCTGGAGATACCTTCTAACAAACATCCATCCATCCATCCAAACGTTAGCATTTATATGATAAGCATTTTATAGTAAATATAGGTTAAGATATTTTTATCAATTTAAAATGTCTGAAAAACATTTGATGTAATCTTTCTTGGTATTAGTTTCGTAGTAGTTGCATTTTTTTTATAAAAAAAAAACTTTTAATTAATGACAGTATCATATTAAGTTATTATTGTTGTTATTATTTTTATTTTCCAACAGTGTAATTCTAAAATTATTCAAAAGTAGCAAACAAAGGCTTTGCATCTGATTAAAAATGTTTATTCATAAGCCACCATAAATCAAACCGTTCGAGTTAGGAACAAGCTTTTAAAATTACAAAAAAAAAGCTATTTATAACTGGCCAGTTAAAAATCTAATCAAAGTAAAATTAATTATAAAAGTACTAGCTGTCGCCCGCGACTACATCCGCGAGGTATTAAAAAAAACTTAATTAGTAGTCTATGTGTTCTTCCCAATTATGTTCTATATGTATGCCAAATTTCATCGAGATCCGTTCAGCCGTTCTGGAGATACCTTCAAACATCCATCCTCTAAACATTCGCATTTATAATTCACTAGCTGTCGCTCGCGACTCTGTCCGCGCGGATTAAAAAAATCTTGTTAAGTGGCCTGTATGGTCTTACAGACTTTGTTCTAGATCTGTGCCAAATTTCATCAAGATCCGTACAGCCGTTCCGGAGATACCTTCAAACAAACATCCATCCATCCATCTAAACATTCGCATTTATATAGTAAGAAGTACGATGGATTATGGTATTGAAGGTATAATAAAAAGTTCTATTTCAGATATAACGGACCCGACAGACTTTGTCCTGTCTACACGTCTTTAAATTGTGAATCTAAAACATTCCCAGATCCCCTTGAACACACACAAAAAATTTCATCAAAATCGCTCCAGTCGTTTGAGAGAAGTTCAGTGACATACACACTCACAGAAGAATTATATATATATATATATAGTCGAAACTAGTCTTCAAAGATGAAAATTATTTATTCCCAAACTATCTGAGAAATCCGATCAGTTAGGTTGCCCGGTCTAGTTTCTTAAGTCAATTTATTAGTAGAGTTGATGGAATATCTCTCTGAACTTCGATATTTGCTTAATGAATTTATTGAATTAAATATAACAAAAATCAACGTTTGGATTGATTTTTGTAACCAGGTAACTCCAAAATTTCTAAACGGACCTTAAAAAAAATTGATATACATATAGATTATGGTCTGGAATACCGCAACGACTAGCTTTAATCCGAAAAATAATTACTTTCCCGAGAGATTTATTTATTTTGCTTTTATAATTCCAAACATATCACGTCTGGATTAACAACAAATTGTTACAGGATGTTTGATTGTACGTAAGAGGTAACAATAATATAGGAGGAGGTAAAAATCTTACCAGTAGTGGTGTGAGAGGTGCCAGCGTGGATCCGACGCGACCCAACGCAGAGCAGACGGCTAGTAGAGACTGCCGCACGTTAGTGGGGAACACTTCTGACACGTAGATGTACACGGAGCTGTAAGCTACCGTGATGGAGAACTTCCCAGACAAGTAGATCACGAGAGGCAACCATTTCTGATCTATAGACATATAAAAGTATTATTTTTCCAGCTGATAGAAGCATAAATATGGAGGATGCAAAGGTAGAGGAAGACTGAATGTAAGACGGGAGTGAATTCAGAAAGGACGGCTGATAGAAATGGGGGACGGAAATGTAGTACAGCCGACCAATGGTTGGTACAAGGACAGAAGAATGATGATGATGGAACATAATTAGTATTTCTCGTGGATATATATCTCTGAGTGACTTAAAGCCTATTTTAAAGATAGTAAAGAATTAAAATTGTGATGGTTATCTAAACTACACTTTTGCCTACTTTGTCTCGTGAGGTAAATGTTCTCTTTATATTGTAACCCCCTGTAGATCCTTAACTACCACTGAAGAAGACGAATTCAATTGTAACCGAAAGCTATAAGCTTTATGAATTGCTTGCTTGTAAATTATTTCTTAATCAACGAAAATAGGTCTTTACCACACATTCTGATATTATTTCTTTCGTTTTAGTAACAGCTAAATAAACATAAATTTAAAAATAAATGAACTCAATTTCTATGTAGTACGATGTTGTAAGATATTTGTTAAGTATACTGCATGAGGCGATGCTGAGTCAATTTTAAAATCGATGCTCCTTCATTCATTTATTCATTTAATGTTTTCTAATAGGAGAATTACTTCGAAAATCTCGTTTATTATGTTATATAGTTATTTAGCAGTTGAGTTAATATTTCATGAATGTCCCAAATCTGGCCTTCATTATCATCAGCTCACTATACGTCCCCATTGAGGGGCTCGGAGCCTACCTTAAGTTAGGGATGATTAGGACATAGTCAACCACGTTGTGACACTGCGGGATGGTTGACTTCACACATATCTTTGAATCTCTTTCCAGTTATGTGCAGGTTTCATCAGGATGTTTTCCTTCACCGAAAATTTGGCCTTACAATTTCTTAACACGAATGAGGTATGACATCTCTATTTCTTTATATTTCAAAGTCACTATATAATCGCTAAAGGTCAGATTAGTGTAAATAACGCACCCTTAGAATTATAGGGACTTAATTAATTACTATTTCATATCGAAATTATTTTTTTTTTACAAAGTTAAATACATAGCAGGAGGACCACATGAAATTTGTTGTTCATAGGTAGAGTTGATTAATCTTCCTTAACAACGAAAATTATAGTTTTGGAACTTTATAAGACTTTTACCATCGTGTTTTTTAGTTATGTCTTTTTAGTGCATAGGGTTAGATAAATGCAATTTATTTTCATATTAAAAATATTCACTTAAACAATTAGGGTTTTCAATAAGCCGATTTAACATGAAAGTTCCATTACTGTTTGCAAAACAACGATCACAAAGCAAACATAGCCCCTGTAAAATTGTAATAGCTCAAGTTGAGGTGTCGACAAATTGGGATCGACGCGGTTAGAATTAACTTTCCTTATAATTAGATTGTTTGGCAAACAAGTTGAAACTTTCAATTTTAGGGTGCGCGGTAAACATGCAATTTTAAACAAGGTCAATATAAACAGAGATTGTTTGATTAGTTTAACGATGTATAATTAAGTTATTTTAATTAAAAAAGATAACATGATTAGCCTTTGTATCGATATTTTAGAACGAAGGACGTTCCAGTATGGTATACCACGAAATAACACCGGACCGTACTCTGTTTAAGTATAACGGAACGTTTCTGTGACTTCATCTAAGGTACTTTAAATTCGTTCAAAAGGTGCAAACTTTCTAGTCTAGTATGGTCTTTATATTGGGGTCAGGACAGGGGCTTATAGCCTAATGGTTAAGAGTACGGATTTACGATCATGTGATCATGAGTTGGAATCCCGGCATTCGACTATTGTCGTAAACTAACGTAAACATATTCTAGCATAAGTTTAGTTGGAATGGTACATTAATTATTATTTAAGTAATGGATAATATTTTCATTACAAAATATCAAATACATCATCATCATCAGCTCACTATACGTCCCCACCGAGGGGCTCGGAGCCTACCCTAAGTTAAGGGTGAAGGGGGAGCGACGGTGGCTCAGTGGTCAACCACTTGACTTGCAATCTGCAGGTCCTGGGTTAGAATCCCGCCATGTACCAATGTGTTATTCGATTTACATATGTACATTTATCCGACGTTCTTACGGTGAAGGAAAACATCGTCATTCAACCTGCACATATCTGAGAAGTAATTCAAAGATATGTGTGATGTCAACCAACCCGCACTTGGCCAGCGTGGTTGACTGTGGCTTTCGAGTACATAGCTTTATAAATATTCATAATACTGAGTGAATCGCCGAAACTGATAGTTTATAATTAAATATAATTTTTAAATGAAAGTTAATGCATTTATTCTTCAAGTAATCGATTAGATAGACTTGTTTTATTTCTTTAAATTGATAACAATGATCAAGGATAGAGAGTTGAGGATAAATTGATAATTATTTAATAATATCACAATATGTACTTGTCATAGTTAATTGATATCTAGATATAGGTATGTATATAACATTCATTATGACAGTCTGGTTTCTTAAGTATTATTATTAAAATAAAACTTACTTACCTTTAGGAAGTAAAGAAAGACTGATGCAGAGGCACGCACTCAACACATAAGTAGTTATCAAAGTCCGTTTCCTACCAAATCTGTCCAACACAAGCAAACACGCGAAGTTCGCCGGAATCTCAACGAATGCGACCAACATAAAGTTCAAATACTTATTACCAGCTAAAGACACTGAGTTTATTGATAATCCATAATAAACAAACGTACAAGTAATCCATAAAAACGAGCACACTAACACTCTTTTTCTAATAATATTAGATTTTAACGCTTGGGTGAAAGAAGATTTATTTTCTTCTTCCTTTGGTGCAACTTCTTTACTCTTTGTATCTTCAACATCTCCTAATTCTGATAGCGGTGATAGAACATCATCAGTTAAATCAACTTTGTTCATTTTCATTGCTTTCTTTAATATATCTACTGCTTCGTTGTGTCTTCCTTTACTTAGTAACCATCTAACACTTTCATTTAAGATCCATAAATATGTAAATCCAAGAAAAGCTGGTGCATAAATTATACGGATTTGCAGTCTCCAGTCTTGTAACCACCAGGATAGACCAGATAGGGACATTAAACCAAGGACGTAGACAGCATTTATTAGAGTATTACCAAATACACGTCCCTTCGGTCCAACAAGCTCCATCGCTAGAAAAAAAAGTGTTGTTTTATTTGAAAGTTCTAATCTTAAAAGTGATATATTTCTCAGATCTATTTCTCCATAGTTTGTAGAAGACCAATTTATCACATCATGGCAATTAACTATCTATTTAAAAGCTTCCGTAATAGACCCATCGGTCAGTCCAGGTACCGCTGGAGAGATGCCCTAGAGCAAGATCAGCGGGAACTACAAGCGATGGACTGGCAGGAGAAGGCTCAAGACAGGCGACTTTGGCGATCTCTTGTGTCGGAGGCCAAGACCCAGTTTGGGTCGATGAGCTAGCGGAGTAAGTAAGCAATAGCTACTACAAAATAATTAAAAATATACTACTGAAATGTTTTATTTACAAAAGTCTATTTCGTAACTATTTACAGTTAATTTTAAATCAAACACACCTTTTTTCAAAAGGGTATTCTTGAAGGTAAACAATCTTTTAAAGTTTTTAATTAACACCGAAATTAAACAATTAATTTCATAAAAAGAGTACCGTAAATTTTTTGGGAACTTTAAGGACAAGAGGCCTGAATAAACACTAGCAATTACTTCGACGCTGGGATAATGAATGGGGTCCCTTTGTTGTGCGACGTAATTAGAGAAAAGATTCGGGTCGCAGTGGAACAGGTAAACACGAGCGCAGATTGGTTGGTCCTCTGTGTTTGACACCTACGTTGATTGTAATTGTTGTACGCTTTTTGTTATAATTATTCTCTCTATATTAATGTTATTAGTGTCATAACAATGAAACATAAGATTTCTCATAGACCAGGAGTCATCGAAATGTTTGATCATTCCTAAGGAGTTAAACAAAATGCATACGCTTCGAAGCGATTCCATAGCGAACTTAATAAATGTATAGAACTGACATCTACTTTTGATAAGTCATATGACTGTCGCACGTCAATTTCGTACATTTTTTAAATTCGCAATGGAATCGCTTTAGAGCGAATGCACTTTACCTAACCCTCCTGGACTAATGCGGAAAGGTTTTGGCGAAGACCTACGGCCTGAAGTAATCAAAATGAATCTATCAAATTAATGATGGAACTTTATAATTAAAGGGCCATTGCAGATTACAGATTATTTACTACTGAAAACTAATAAAGAACTTACCTAATACAAACGCTGTGCTGTAAGCGCCTGCCCCTAAACCAGCTTCGAGAAATTCAAAGATTAACATCATAATGTAACTGGTTGAGAAAGATCTGATGAAGCCAAAGATGCCGTTCATCAAGCAAGCTATTGATAGGGCGATCTTTCTTCCATATCTGTCGGAAATTATCCCCGTCAATGGCAGGGAAAGGAAAAGACCGGAGTTGTGTATCGTACCTATTAAAGTTCTCTTCCAATTTTGACAACCGAGGTTGAACTAAAACAAAGGAGATATCAGTTAATTATAGGGTTATGGCTATTAACATGGTAATAAGGAAAAATAAATGTAATTATCTGAACTACTACTTATGGGCTATTTAGAATCATCGTCAAAATTGAGGTCTCAGTTGATTAAAAAGACATTGGTTATGACAAAAATAAGAAGCGTAATCAATTTTTACTTTAAAGACTTAGTCGTACTTATAAAATAAATCTTATTAATACAAAAACTAGAACAAATATAAAGCTTAAGATAACTAATTGTAAAATCTTTATTGTTGCTACTTTATATTGGCAGTTAAAAATTGCGACACTGTCTAGAATATCGTGGCTCGGCCTACCAACCCACATTCCTCACGATAAGCTATCACCACGCCTCTAGCACGGAACATCACTCGTCGCGCACGCGCAGCACGTGTGAATTCGGCGGTGGGTGTGTGAGGAATGAACAGGAACATAGTCCTATCTTTAACCCTCTCCTCTCCTTTACTTCGTCTATCACAAAGACTTTCATAAAGTTAGGACCGCATTTTGTATCCGCGAACGCCTAGTAGGTCGATTGTCAATAAATTTACAATTCCCTATCCTATTATCCAACTTTATAATTTTATCTCCATTATTCTAAAGTTTGTATAGATATAGGACCTTTGTAAGCTTTGAATAAAAACTTATAAGCAAACAAGTAGCACAAGATATGTTATTCAAAACAAGATAGAAGGAGATTAAAGTATATAATAATAAAAACTAACCAGTATTGATAGTTTGATGATTATATTTGTGTACGTTATCTTACAAATATCAACGTCTGATCCCTGATCGAGATATCAGTCAGCAGCAGCTCAGAGATACATTATCAAAATGACCGATAACTACTAAGTTATTTGTACTACTGAAGTATCGTAACTAGCGTATTTGATGAAACTATAAATGAAACGTTCAATGAATTGTAAGATAAAAAGCTTAACCAATATTTGATTCGCATTCTTCCAAATATTGGAACCATTACTTGAGGAACTTTACTGGAATTATGAGGTAGAAAGAGATCTGCCTCCAAGTCACTAGGCCAAGGTTGAACATCGAAAGGTATAGTGAGTGCCCAAGTCACTCTGGTAAGACAAGTTTTACTGATTTGTCTACTACCAAAACAAAATACTTGGATCCTGATATTTCTTAACTTACATCCTTCACAGCTGAATCCTCATCACTGTACACATATTTTTCACATTCTTCTACAACAGCTTTATTGAAATCTCGTTCACTGCACGTTCCATTGTTCTGACTGTAGTTTCCAATAAATTGGTACTGCTTGCATTTTGATAATAAATTATCTTTTTCACGCGGTATTGCATGTTCTAACCACATACTTTTATTCACATCTTCACATTGGCTGATTTCACATCTGTAAAAAAAACTAATGTCAATTGTAGAATCCAAAGAAAGATTAGCTCCTGCATAAATGAACGCATAGAAAACAGGCTTGAAGTTAAAGTTTTCACTCATCATCATCGGCGCCCACGATACAGGCATTGCCTACTGTGGGTATCACTAGATTATCCAAATTAACCAAAAATGGTAAGTTAAGTCTAATTTAATTTCTTAGTTATGTGCAATTTTATTATGTTAGTTATTGTTTCTTGGTTTAATCTGTATTACCTATAATAAAAACTTTTCTTTCTTTCACACTTTTCTGATGTTTTGCCGACTTTACAGAAGTTACCCTTTTCTTAGGGTTTTGTTTTTTTTAACTCGCTTACATAAGAAATAATTTTTTGGTCTCTAAGAAAAGTACATTCGCTCAATCAAAGAAAAAATGATTTTAATAAACATCGATATAATTTTTTTTCAATATTTATATTTACAAATTGATTATTCGAATCAGTTAAGCGACAGAATGTTTATTTGAATATTAATAATTCAACGAATTCGTCTTGCGGGTTTATTTGGTAAAGTTGCAACTTTTGCTCGACAAATGTAAATATTTATAATAACAAAATTTCGTTCCACTTTCTGAAACAAAGTCAACGAATGCACGCTGTTACTAGTTCCAATAGTTTATTTCTTAGTTGAATTCTAATAAACAAAATGAAACTATATATTTTTTTTTATCACAGAAGTGGGCAAACGAGCAGCGGGAACACCGAGGTGTTCAACGACGCCCATGGACATCAGCAATACCAGAGGAACCGCAGATGCGTTGCCGGCCTTTGATAAGGCTATTTATAAGTACTCAATTCAATTGTAATAAATCAAAATTGTAGCACATATTTTAAGATCGAATAAAACTTTTTGATTCCAAAATGACAGTATTTGAAATTATTTAGATTGCTAGCTGAAGACCCCGACTCCGTCCGCGCGCGATTTCTTAAAAATCGATCAAGCCGTTTAGGAATATAACTAACATTGTGATACGAGAATTTTATATATAAGATAGGATATAAAATTTATTTTACAGTTCTGCTAATGAACTAATAATGTAGAAGACGATGCATTAGTTTATATACTTATATACTTGCTTATGTACCCAACATATAAATGCAGAGAATTACAGTTTGTCAACAAATGTGTCATACTGATGAGTGTGGTTCGAAACATGACTGATATATGAGTGTTAGTCTTATTGTTTTAATTCTTTCATAAATAAAAATAATAACGAATAAAACTCATATATCCTTAATATAGTACAAAGGATCGTAAATAAACAACTACGAGAGAAAAAAAACATCAAAGGAATCCAATCAATACGCCACAGAAATAAATCAGTCATCAGAATTTATTTACAGTATTATCTTACTAATATTATAAATGTGAATGTTTGGATGTATGGATGGATGTTTGTTTGAAGATACTCCAGAACAACTGTATGGATCTCGATGAAACTTGGGATATATATAGAACATAATCTGGCAAGACACATAGACTACTTTTAGTTATCTTATCTTATATCTTCTATATCTATCTATATATATACTTGGAATCTCGGAATCGGCTCCAACGATTTTCATAAAATTTAGTATATAGAGGGTTTCGGGGGCGATAAATCGATCTAGCTAGGAATCATTTTTAGAAAATGTCATTTTATTCGTGTTTTATCGATAATCAACTTAAACATAAACATAACTTTTTCTATCGTTAAGATCGAAAAATATTATTCATATTTAATCATTTTATTAGTAATTCGTACTTAAATATAATTTCCAAAAAACACAATTAAAAAAAAATACCGAGCAAAGCTCGGTCATCCAGGTACTAATTATAATTAAACTATTTTATATACGTGGATAGAGTCGCGGGCGACAGGTAGTCATTAATAATATCGTTTTCAACGCTCAGATACGTTCGAGAGATACTTCATTACAGATCGATGGCATGTAATTCAGAATTTAACTAAACATATTAATTTAAAAGCGAACGCGTATTTTGTAAAATTAGACCAATGCTTCTCCTTCTCTCAACTTTATATAAATCACTTATCTCAAAAAACTATTCGTAATTTTGTTCTGTAGCGACGTTGGAGTTGACTACAAGCTGTGGGTTGCTGACACCTAAATCCCCAGTTTATAACATACTAGCTATCGCCCGCGACTCCGTCCGTGTTGAATGAAAAAAAAAACTTACTGTGTTGTTTAGACAATATCGTACCAGACGATGTTCTAAATCTATGCCAAATTAAAGCAAGATCCATGCAGCTTCTGGAGATACCTTCAAACAAACATCCATCAATCTAAACATTCGCATTTATAATATTAGTAACATAGAGTAGTTAATAAAATCAGTATACTCAAACAGTATCTAACTTGGACCACACGAGCAGTCGCTATCACTTACAAAGGGTCTGATCCTCGGGCAATCAATCATAGTCGTGCGTCGAGCTGATATTAATTTTGTTATAATGATTGTGTTGATAGCTATCGTATTTATTACCAGATTAACGATCACCCTGGTATATTTCAGTTATTTTACACTGGCCATTGGTTGTTTGACCTCGGAATATACTTTACAAAGTACTCGGAATATAATTTCATATAATGCAAATTAATAAAATAAAGAATTACATTCATAACATAGGATTAGAAGTATAGTTTCAGGCAAAATTCTTCACTAGCTGTCGCCCATGACGCGGTCCATGCAGAATAAAAAAAAACCTAGCTAGCCATGTGTTCTTCCAGATTATTTTCGTCATCTGTGCCAAATTTCAGTGAGATGCAGCCGTTATGAAGATGTCTTCTAACAAACATCCATCTATCTATACGAACATTTCATTTTTTAATATTCATCATAATCCCCACCGAGGGGTTTAGAGCCTACCTTAAGTTAAGGGTGATTAGGGGCCATAGTCAACAACGCTGGCCAAGTGCGGGTTGACTAACTTCACACATATCTTCTCAGATATGAGCATCACGGTGTTTTCCTTCACAATAAGAACGTCGGATAAATGTACTACATATGTAAATCGGAAATCGAAAAACACATTGGTACATGGCGGGATTCGAACCCAGGACCTGCATTTTGCAAGTCAAGTGCTTGACCGATGAGCCACCAACGCTTTTAAACCCTTAGATTTGTGATATATGGCAAAAATTATTTCAATTTCCAGTTTATAAATAATCGAAAAAATAATATAAATTTAAAACTATCACGCAAAACGAAACTTAGCAAAGTCCTTTGTTCTAACTAAGAAAGGAAACGTTAAATGAAAGCATTTCCTTTCTTACCAAAAAAACGTCGACTCGTCCGGCGCTGCCAAATTTAATGATGCGATCCACGTTTTCGCCTCGCTTTGTTTTTTAAATCGTTCGTGACTAAAATTGTCCCAGAAATTTCTAGCTTAGCATTTTCTGTATAGTTAAAAATTCTATTTGCTTGAATTACACTTAGTTTACTATTCCATTTGCAGGGCCAGTTTAAGCGGTTTGGGAGCCCCGAGCGAAATTTTTGCGCCCCGTTTTTTGGTGTCAGGGGAAATCTTCCAAAGACAACCCTGTCTCTAAGGGGCCAGGTGCCCTGGGCGGTGCCCCACCTCTCTGAGAGAGTGAGTAGGACGACCGTATTTTTTTATATCAAAAGGTGGCAAACGAGCGAGCGGCAACCTGAAATCGCTGAAATAGCGAAGTGACCGTTGCCCATAGACATACGCAATTGCATATGAGTTGCCTACCTTTAATTTACGGAGGAGATGATGCACAGAAAGAAAATATCTTCCCATTCCATGCATCTTCTCATCCGGAAAGTCCACTTCCACTTCGCACCCTTTCCTTATAAGAAAAGGGGTAGGAAGGGAAAGAGGACTATATTAGGCCTCCGGGACGCACACTCATCAGACGAAACGCGGAATTGCTTCCACTTCACGCCTGTCTTCTATCCTTGTAACATAAATACTCCTTTCTAATTAATCTCATTTATTCCCAGCTATCAGGACATGTTGTTATGTATTATATTAATATTATTTATATAAGTTCAAATAATATAAATCATACGTTCATTATCAGTTGCATTGTTCAAGGTTTGTGTTTAGATTCGCTGCCACGATAACAGCTTGCAAACTTGAATATAGTTCGAAAACAACCAACATTATGTATGTACAATATTATTACTAACTAGTTAACATATATGTACAAAATATTGTTCAAAATGAATATATATAAGCTAGCTTTCACACGTGGTTTCGCTTGCGATAGCGATAAATATTGTAATAAAGAGTCCCTAATGTAATTTTCCTTATCTCTGATGACAATTTACTTATATTTTACAAAATTTAATTAAAATTTCCCCTCTGAACTATTTTCTTATAATAAGTTGCGAAGAGGTAGTGAATTTAGCAGAGGATGAGACGCATAGGAAGGGGAAATAATGTAATATTTCTTTCTGTGATGCATCTGCAATTGCGGATGACTCAGCAGCGGACGCTTCGCTATTCCGGCGAATTCAGATGGCCGTTTGCTCGTTTGACACTTAATAACATATAAATAAATATCCCTCAGTATATTAGTTCTTATATATCTTATATATAGTACATAGTGATGTACGATATAAGATTTAAAAGTCGTGATACCCGTGAAAATGAAACGATAATCCATAAACGGTCTACGAAATGCTACTCTTAGCACATCGATCATCATCACCAGTTCACTATACATCCCCACCGAGCGGCTCGGAGCCTACCTAAGTTCAGTGTGATTAGGCCATAGTCAACCACGCTGGCCAAGTGCGGGTTGGTTGACTTCACATAATCTTTGAATTTCTTCTCAGATATGTACAGGTTGCATCACGATGTTTTCCTTCATCGTACGAACGTCGGATAAAAGTACATATGTAAATCGGGTATAGAAAAACACATTGGTACATGGCGGGATTCGAACCCAGTACCTTCAGATTGTAAGTCAAGTGGATAGAGTGAAGGGCAACAATCAAAAAGAAATAAATAAAAATCTGTACGTTCGATAACGCTATAACAAACCGTAAGATTACATACAAATTTATGATGCACTCATATAAAATGCACTTTAGATATTCCAATAATTGTAGTGTTGTTTTAATTATTCATTAAGATAATATGCATTGAATTTAGACATATTTTTGTACTAATATCATACACTGCGTTATGTAATTCAAATACGTTCGCGATTACTTTGAAAGTTTTCATATAAAATGTATCTTAATATTATAAATGCGAATGTTTGTATGGATGGATGTTTGTTAGAAGATATCGCAAGATCGCATTAATATAGAACACATTGGCTATTTATAAATTTTATTTATAATACCGTATAACGGAGTCACGGGCTAATGCTAGTACATCAATAAAAATATTTTACCCAAAATATCGAAATAAAAAATATTAATTTTACTATTTCTGAAATTTAAGTTTTTTAATAAAATGAATACGATTTTTACGCGTCATATTGTGATTATCTTATATCTTTATTCTTATGAGCAATTCTTGTATATATATATAATTGGAATCTCGGAATCGGCTCCAACGATTTTCATAAAATTTATTATAGTATATAGGGGGTTTCGGGGGCGATAAATCGATCTAGCTAGGAATCATTTTTAGAAAATGTCATTTTATTCGTGTTTTATCGATAATCAACTTAAACATAAACTTAACTTTTTCTATCGGTAAGATCGAAAAATATTATTCATATTTCATCATTTTATTAGTAATTCGTACTTAAATATAATATCCAAAAAACACAATAAAAAAAAAAACCAGAGCCAATCTCCGGTCATCCAGGTACTAATTTTATTCCAATTGAAACCTTTTTTGATACGGAATATTATTGTTGCATACTTATTCCTAGATATCGCTAAAGCCATGAATAGAAGGAACAAAACAATCTGAGCAATCGTCCTAGAATTGCGGAAGCATCTTCAAGTCATTAGTTCCTGACCTTAGCGTCTTTCGTCCGGTTTTGACGAGAATAGTTCATAATCATACATTTATCACATACTATTTACAAATTGATGAATGACAAAAACAGTTTATATAAATACTAGCTGTCGCCCGTGATACTGTCCGCGCGAATTAAAGAAAACTTAATAAGTAGCCTACATGTTCTTCCAGATTATGCTATTATTGTCATTCATGCAGCCGTTTTGGAGATCGATTTAAGGTAGGCAACGCATATGCAATTGCGTATGTCTATGGGCAACGGTCACTTCACTATATCAGTGATTTCAGGCGGTCGCTCGCTCGTTTGCCACCTTATAATATAAAAAAGATCCCTTCAAATAAACATCCATCCATCTAAACATTCGCATTTATAATATTAGTATGTATATGTTAAAAGTCTTTGTAAATAAGAGATAGAATAGATCGCCAATTAGGTAATATGTAACAAAATTGTTTGCTTTTCTCGGTACTAGTGTAATCAACAAAGGTACAAAAGAACCTAAGCGAGAATATTAATGGAGAATGGGATCTCCTGGGGGAGAGCTAACGAGTTGAGAAAAAAAATTACGCATGCGTACGCTGACTCTATTATACTAAGAATAACCTTTAAAGAGATAAAATAACTACGTGTTAATTATAATTTTGTCTACTAAAAATAATTGCAAATACAAAATATATCAGGTTAAAGAATTAAATGAAATCTTTTATTTAAATAGGCTAAAAATATTGCTTGACCTTGAAACAAAAATTCGCGGTTGCCACGGACGAAGCTTTTGCCAAAACTTGTTTCGTACCTTTTTTATAATCTACATTACAGATAAGTTTTAGTTATACTGACCTGTAAGTTATATCAGGAGCTTCGAATACAAACACAGATCCATACATTCCCGCCAAAAAAATGGGGAATAATAACAAAGCATAATTAACAATGTTATACTTTCCAAAAGCACCGAGCTGTTTTAAAATAGAATCGAGATCAATCGTTTCACTAGCACTAACGTCTTTGGCCATTATTTAATGTACAATAATACAAAAGCTAATTTATTTTATTAAAACAGCATTTGTTAGCATTTGCACTTTTTCGCAAGCACGTGTTATTTTGACGCTTGTTTCGACTAAGCTTCTTGACGTTTGTCAACGCATGCGCGTTAGAAATTTCACAGATTAATAATGATAATATTTTTCGAAAGAAATTTTTTTTTTAATTTTTTTTTTGCATTCACACGACACGAACGCAACACACGTTGTACCACAGACAAAAATAAACAAGAACATCAAGCTGCGACTCGTACACGCGTCGTATTGTTCCGGATTGTTAGACAAGGATGGAGTTTTAATATGTCAATTAAAATGTATGATACAGAGCGAGATAACAATAGATAGATCGATCATGCCGTCGTACGTTGTTGTATCGTGGATGTAATTTTAAATAGCCGAGATAATGTCTGTTTCGTAATTATTTGATAATTTGCTTTTTTATTTCTCTTTCGTGATAATGCATTTCAAGATACTGTCGACATCTGATAACATACAACAATTTATATTTTTTATTTTACTATGATAACAATTTTGTATACATACTGCCCAGTGGGGTGAGCATAGAATAGGGATTTCTATTTGCCGCGGTCCTAGTATATTGCTTTTATACTCAAAAATAATCGTGTTACGTCTTCTTAAAAATAAAATAGCTACACGAACTTGATGTTTCCAGGAAATTACCACTTTATTGGAAACAGGAA
Organism: Papilio xuthus; assembly: GCF_000836235.2. Classification (NCBI taxonomy): domain Eukaryota; kingdom Metazoa; phylum Arthropoda; class Insecta; order Lepidoptera; family Papilionidae; genus Papilio; species Papilio xuthus. The sequence goes on from NW_013531726.1 coordinate 1,317,160, forward strand.
CGACTAATTTAATTTTGGCAACGACACTAATTTACGCCAAAGTTTCCCATTTGACGTTTACCTACAAAGTATTTTGGGCTAATTTAAAAATATATAAGGAACGTTCTTAACTAATACTAGGTATTAGTAAAGTTTTTTTTCTTTCATATTTGTGACCTATAGATCATTTTTAGACATTACTAGCTGTCGCCCGCGACTCCGGTTTAAAAAAACTTAATTAGTACCTGGCAATTATTCGACTTTTTCTCATCTTTTAAGCCTTCCCTAGACTTACGCGAACATGACCAAGTTAAGTCCGTTCAGCCCTTCTCGATTTTTAGCAAGACTAAAGAACATTATTTATATAGATTATTTATAATCCTTTGGCGCGAATGGCGCGCTTTCGTAACCAAATCAAGTGTCAGATTGATTAGTGAGGGGACATAAACGTTGACATTTTAATAAGGCTAGTGTTGCGCCGATACACCGGTAGTAATAAAAATATACAGTAGTATTAAAAAATAACGCCCTTTAAATATAATATAATGAACGGTGACGATATTTGTGTAAATTATATTCCAGATGCACTCAATTATATTTTTATGAACATAATAAATTTTATGTCTTTTATAAAAGGGTCGATGTATTTTAATGCATAATTCTAGTTCTTGAAATGTTGTGATATTGAAAACATTTCTTTATGTTATCAATGTTGCAAATGCATTCGTTCTACGTTACATGAAAATTCCATTTAAATTTAAACTTACCATATATATAAAATTAGACGAACAAGATCACGTAAGGGAACATACCCATACTACGTGACCTATTTTTTTAGTTTTTTCGACCCCTCCCACCCCTCGGTGACCATTCGTAGTACATACCAAGACCCACCTTAAGTTTTTACGAAGTAATTCATAATTATGATTTTTAATAATTTCACAGGTAAAAATTGAAAAAGAAATAATTTTGCTCATACTCTTCTTTATGGCATAAGACTGCATGCATACATAAATTACTAGTTTATTATGGTTCATGAAAAAAAAACAAATATCGACTACGTGACTAAAATATGCACCCCCCCCCCCCGCTTCTGTGACTGACCGTAGTATTTTAAAGACTCCGCTCCCCCGCCCTCTAAACAGGTCACGGTAGTATGGGTACGTTCCCTAAATTTTCTTTTATTTTTATTTAATAATTCGTTTATACATAGGACTTATTTATCCTATGTTATATTATTAACTCCATATCTAAAAGATAATATTAGGAAAGACGTCTGATGTATTTTTAAGCTAAAATCACAAAAAGAGAAGTAACGCCTATGGTCACGTTATAGCAAATATTTTTAAACGAATAAGCCCGCATTATTCAACCAAAACAAATATGCATATAAAATACATTTCCATGTATCTGTTTATCAATGCGTTTAAAACGCGAAGCTTTTTTTTATCGCGCAATGTTGGATTTTGAACACTGAACGCAAGAAACAAGAGTAGTTTTAAAGTGTTCGTCGATTAACGCCTAGTTTTAACGCGGCGTAAAAAAAGCGCCTGTGTGAATTGTTTATTTCACAGAATAAATTTAATTGTAGGAATCTTAAGTAGTATTTTACATTGATGTCGAACAAATCGAAATTTGAAAAGCCTTTTCCATACTTCCAGGTAAATTACAAGGCATGAAGAGTCTGGTAAGGGAAAGATCCGAGGGGTAAAGTTTGAAGTGGGGTTGCGTGACAGGGAGGGTCATGGTGGAGCCGAGAGGGGAAATAGATAATGAACTTTGTTAGAGCGTTCAATGTTGTGTAAATTTGAGATATAAAACGTAATTATTGTTGGCTGTTTCTTTAATTAGTGCCAAAATACATGCAGGCACTTTGAATATTATTAACATTGTATAGAAATCATTTTTTCGGGAAACAATTTTTGCTTATTAAAAAAAATATAAATATATTTTACCCAGACAATGTTTAGCTAGTAATTTATATTGTAGTATGATGTCTTTGTTATGGTATATCGTTTCCTTTATGTTTTTACCGTACCACGTAGTCCGTTTTCTTTGCGATTGAACAAAAAATGACCCTTAATATAATGTTTGGTAATATTTGTTTTTCTTTTCATAGCTCAAAGAGTGCTATCAAAACATTATTTTCTCAACAATAAATTATTTTCGCCTATTGTGTAGTATTTGCAATATCACGCTGAGTAGATATTGCCGCAATATTATAACAGGCGCAAAAGTAATTCATCAAACGACTTTCATCAGTTTGCTAAAATTAAACTATGTACTAGTAATTTTAGTTACTTAGTTTATTTTGTATTACAGTAATTTACACTTTGATGATTTTAGAATTTATAATAAAATAAATTAATGTAACATGAGCCAAGATGAAGGGCGAATGACCTTTTTGCCTCTTAAACCTCTCTTAAGAACATAATGAGTTTATTTTAACATTTATACCACGACATAAGCTGGGGTCGTAAGTAGATATCTATACAGGTTAATTCAAATTTAACGACGAATACTAACGATCAAAGTCCCAGTCATCCACTCTAAGTTTCCGTTCATTAAGCGTTGAATTAAGTCAATACCCGTCCAATGTACAGTCACGTCCATTCGCAGTGTTGAACTTGACCCTTACCTCTATTTACAAACAATAAGACTGCTATCGATGTTTATTAAAAAAACTTTATTGGTTGCTATCGCCCGTGATTTCATCCGGAATTTTAAAAAAAAACTTAATAACTAACCTGTGTGTTCTTTCACGCTATGTCCTACATCCGTGCCGAATTACAGCGATATCCATACAGACGTTCTGGAGATACCTTCAAACAAACATCCATTCAACATTCCCATTTATAATATTAATAAGATCCAAACTGAATCTTTATCTCCAACTATTTTATTTTTAACACACGTTTTTGTTACCACATTTGCTAACGTTACGTGCTATAATTACTTTTAAGGTGGAACACCGCGTATGAAGGTGATTGTACCTAATATTTTACCTGATCCCAAACTCGATCATGTTTGCCTTCTACTTATTATTGATTCGCGGCCTGTTAACAAAGGTTTGCTACTCGAATTACTATACCATATTTTATATACTAATCTAAATCTAGTTTACATGAATAATCTTATAGTTATATGTACTTATGTTTGAGACTTTGCTTCCTTAATAAAAAAATAGCCAATGTCTTTTCCAAGTAAATTTAACAGACCAAGCTACTACAATCAGTCGCTTTGAAGAACCCCTATGTTTAAATCTATATTATATTAACTATTTTATGAATATCTAAATAAGTTTCTGGCTGGTAAAATACATAAAATGCGTTATTCACTTCACCAATTATAGAATGAACAACGCCCTCTGTCCGCGTTGAATTAAAATAAAAACTTAAAAGGTATTTTTCCAATTTATCCTTAATTATCCTTATGTTCATATTTTATCAAGATCTGTTGAGACCTTTTGGAGATATCTTCTAACAAACATCCATACATCCAAACTTTTGCTGCTTAAATATATATAATGATGCATTATCTTGAAGAGATAAAGATGTTTTAGTGATTTGTCAATCGATACGATTTTATCTCACAAGAGGTATCCAATGGAAGAACGTCACCTGCATTGAGTTTTTTTTTTAATTAAAAGTAAGACATCTTTGTAAATTTAACACTAACGGAGTTTTTGTTGTGTTGTGTCGAGTTTAATTTGTCTTAGTAAAAATATTTGAAATGTTCCATGGTATACTAAAGTTATGCATTTTTATGAGTCGATAGAGTTTTATAAAATTGTCAATTAAAATCTGACGATCGTAAAGTTTTTTTTAATTAATTTTCTTTGATAAGATTTTTATTTGAAAAATGGCTAAAGATAAAATTAGTGATAAACCATTTGACTTGGATGTGATTTTGAAGCAACTTGGACCATTTGGCAAATATAATATTGTGAATTATGCGCTATTATTATTTCCAATATATTTGGCGGGAATGTACTCATCTATTTATGTGTTTGAAGCATCTGATATAGACTACAGGTAGGTACAAATATACATATATATACATAGTATTTGAATTCATTTGATATATATTTTATATTATACTACTTGTGGCCCTTCTCAATCCCAAATCCAAATACCCGTCCAATGTACAGTCACGTCCATTCGCGGTGTTGAAACATCTGACATCATTTACACTGCTATCGATGTTAATTAAAAAAACAATTATTGGTTACTAGCTGTCGCCCGCGACTCCGCTCGTGCGGAATTAAAAAAAAAACTGAATTATATGTGTTCTTCCAAGCTATGTTCCACATCTATAACAAATTTCAGTGATATCTTTGCAGCTGTTTTCCATCGCTCCATCCATCCAAACACGATTAAACCGAAGGCCTATTTCACAATGTCCAAATAGGCTATAAGCTAATTTATTCTTCAAATGAAATCGTCGTTGGTGTTTTAAAATCTCTTAATAAGCTGTGAAACGTAAAACTGTTTTGACTATTATCTGTGAATTTATTTGTTAGTAATCCAACACTTTTATATTATGAAGCAGGATCGTTCGTAAATTAAACAATACGTTCGAGAAAAAAACAAGTTCTCCTATAAAAAATTTACCTCTGCCAGACACACAATTGTCGCAAATTAATTGAAAAAGTAATAGCGTAAAATAAATATAAAGTTACGTAATTGAAATCCAGATGGCGTTTGGCGCTAAATAGTTAATGTATTATTAATTATTTCACCGCCAGGAAAACCTTGAAGCAATATTCACTTAGTCTAGAATGCATTACAGCAGTGTACAGAACGTTAAAATTGCATTTTGAACTCTACTGCAACGTTATAATGTTCATTATTCAGTGTACAGTCTACCGAGCATACTCTGCCACCCTCTAAGCACCTATTATCATACATTTGCATTCCCTTGTAAGCTTTCCGTTTCTATTTACTCTCAGTATCGAAGCTAATACGTACGAGAATTAACCTTAGCATAATATTTATTGCACTTTATTGTAAATAAATATTATTCATGTTAAAGTAAGAGAAAAACAACGGTCGCATTTCATATTATCAATTGTGTGTATTAGAGGAAGTTTGAAAGTAGTGCTAGTGAATGAGAAATAAAGGAGCGAAAGGTTAACGTAATCATCAGCTCAGTATACGTCCCCACCGAGGGGCTCGGAGCCTACCCTAAGTGAGGGGTGACTAGGCCTTAGTCAAACACGCCGGCCAAGTGCGGGTTGGTTGTCTTTACACATATCTTTGAATATCTTCTCAGATATGTGCAGGTTGCATCACGATGTTTTCCTTCACCTTAAGAACGTCGGATAAATGTACATATGCAAATCGGAAATCGAAAAGTACATGGCGGGATTCGAGCCCAGGACCTGCAGATTACAAGTCAAGTGTTGAAACCCCTGAGCCACACTGAGTACACATGTTAGTCGCAGTGGAAAAGAACTCTTTACTCTTTTTGAAACCTTTAGAATATATATATCGCTTTAAAAACAAACAATCCAATTCAAGGTCGAATATTTTGCTATCAATGAGACAATCTTATCTACAGATTATATTACAATGTTACATCGGAAAATAATAAAAGGAAAGCCAAATTTATCTTTAAATTGAACAGTTATATCTGCTTTTGTTGCAGTTTATTCATAAACTAAATATGGGCTTTGAATGCAATTCTGTGTTAGCTCCGGCGAGGCTTTGCGATAGTCATGTGCCGAAAGCCATAAACGCTACATCGACACATTGTTTGGTATCTCTGAATTAGATTGTTTCCCAACTTTCAAAACCAAAAATATCGATAACATTTCGCACAATCTTATAATCTCCTTCGTTTCTTCCACATTATATGGTTACGTACATTATTGTTAGTTGTGTTTTAATAGATATTGAATTATTTTAATGAGGTTATGAGGTACAGTGAAATGTAGGGACTACAATCCCAGATCATGGTCTGCTTTTGGTCGATGCACTCTCATTATGTGCGAATTGTCAATTCACTGAATCTTGCTTTACCAGCGCACTGAAATCCGTTCCTGCGCATTTAAACCTTGGTATCATCATCAAAGCCCTATGCCCAGTAGTAGACAGACGAAGGCTGTTTGCTTTGCGATGATGATGATCAACATCACAATTCAGATGCAAGTAATTTTAATTTGGATTTATTGCAGATGTGAAATTACTCAATGCGAAGTAATCAATGAAAGTCTTTGGCTAGAATATGCGATACCACGAGATAAAAATGATTTATCAAAATGCAAACGGTACCAATTTACGGGAAACTACAGTCAAAGTAATGTTACATGTACACAAAAGGATTTCGAAGTTGTTGTAGAACAATGTGATAAATACGTATACAGTGATGAAGACTCAGCGGTGAAGGATGTAAGTACCAGCTATAAATTTATATCAGAAGCGAACAATGTAAAGCTAAAGAGTATTAAATTTATCATTGACTATGATAACAATGATTACCAACGAAGTGAAATTTAAGTCGCGATGACAAGACTCTTGAAGACATCTATGGCTAGAAGTACTTTAATAAAATGCCAGTTAATTAAAAAAAAAAAATTATCCTATTGGGTGCCCATTATTCATAATCTGCTACTTATATTATACTTGGCTATGTCTTCTGCTACTTATTTTGAAGGTCCAAATACAGCAAAGACGTCGTTTGTATCAAAAGTCGTTTCTAACCAACCATTTAGAAAGTATCGTCTTTACAAAATAATCCTGACTTTGTTGTTCTATTTAGTTGCATTGTAAAACCAGAATATATCATCTTCTAAGCTGTTGCTAACCAGAAGTATCCACCATTAAAGTAACAAGGATATCAAGCAAAATCTTAGGGTCGTTCAAGATGCGAGCATACCATTTCCTTAAAGGCTGGCAACGCATCTGTAGTTCCTCTGCTGTTGTGGATGTCCATGGGTGTCATTGATCACCTCGGTGTTTCTCTAATTGCCTCCTTATTTTATTTATAAGATAAAGATATTAAAGTATTATATTATTTAATTTTATAGTTCGATCTTGGTTGCCAAAACTGGAAGAGAACATTAATTGGCACGATACATAACTCTGGTCTATTTGTATCTTTGCCACTAACTGGAATGTTATCTGATAGATTCGGAAGAAAAGTTGCTTTACCAATAGCTTCTTTGATGAATGGTATATTTGGTATCACAAGATCTTTCTCAACTAATTACTACATGATGATTGCTATGGAATTTCTGGAAGCTTCCTTAGGCGCAGGAGCATATAGTACAGCTTTTGTTTTAGGTAAGTTCAACAATGGTGTAGATACAATATGTAAATGTGATTTTGTTCCCGTATTACATATTGTTGTCTCCATTTTGTCAAACATAATGAAAGGGATGACAATAGATATCGTCTTTTGACTATAGTACAGTTATACCAGCATTCAAGAAATTCTTTGTACTACGACATTTCTGTCGTATCTGTTTACCTTTCGGTAAGCCACCTACTTCAGGAGTCTGAGAAATGGGGAAAGAAGCGTACAACTACAATCTATGTAAGGTAGTCAAATGTACTAAGGTCGGAACAATCTGTACTGATGTTTACCAGTTTTATGTGACCCGAATCTTTTTTCTAATTACGTTGATCAACAAAGATTATTCATCGCAGCGACAAATTGCTAGTATTTATTCAGGTTTCTTGACCTTAAGCTAGTGAGATTTTTTGCCTAAATTTTTAATAAATTTTTAATTTTCTTTTAAGGGTCCCTTATTTCAATGTCTTATATCATTTTTACTGTCTTTTAAGTTACATGATATAAATTCTGAGAAGTAATTATCGCAGTACGGATTTTTATTAGTATTCTCAAAACCAACAAAATTCATAAAGATAAATGGAATTCTCACAAATTTACCTTCTAAATATACAAAGGAGACATTATAATAAACTTATATAAAAAGGGCTAAACACTCACGTATATTTGTCCGGTGTTGGCACCGACTAGTTTCGAGCCCATCGGTTGCCCTTCATCAGGGTGAGTGGGACTGGTATTATTTCGCGGACCCCGTCGCCGTGTGAGAGTTTAGCCGTTTTTCAGATGAAAGATATAATATTTTACGTAAATTTGTGATTTTTAGCTATGGAAATCGTCGGGCCTAAGGGGCGAGTTTTTGGAAATACATTAATCAACGTTTTATACGTTTTCGGCTCGATGACTCTAGCTGGTCTTGCCTGGTGGCTTCAAAACTGGAGGAAACTACTTCGGATCTTATACTTTCCAGCCCTACTAGTATTTTCATACCTTTGGATTCTAAATGAAAGTGCCAGATGGCTACTTAGTAAAGGTCGTCATGAAGAAGCAGTTGAAATACTAAAGAAAGCAAGCAATATGAATAAAGTACACATTTCCGATGACTCTCTATCATCTTTATTCAAATTAGGAACAGAAGATCCAAAGAGTAAAGAGGTCGCAAATAACGAAGGAAAAACGGAATCATCTTTTCTCCAAGCATTGAAATCAAGTATCATTAGAAAAAGAGTAGCAGTTTGTTCTTTTCTATGGATAACTTGCACTTTTGTGTATTACGGACTGTCAATAAATTCTGTGTCGTTAGCTGGTAACAAATACATAAACTTCATGTTGGTAGCTTTCGTTGAGATTCCAGCAAACTTTGTATGTTTGTATGTGTTGGAGAAATTTGGTAGAAAACGAACATTGACATCGACTTATTTGTTGAGTGCTTGCTTCTGTGTTAGTCTTTCTTTAATTCGAAAAGGTTAGTATCTTATAGTAAGGAGTACAATAAAACATATCAAATTATAGGAAAGTAATTGTTATTTTATAACTGAAGGGGGCAAACGAGCAGCGGGAACACCGAAATGTTCAACGACGCCCATGTTACTGCCCATTTCTTAAATTTGGACTTATCATCATCATCAATTAACGTTACGTTCCCGCTCATGAGCTCAGAGTCTACCCCAAGTAAGGGGTGGTAACCATGCTGGCTTTTAATTTCTTGGCATATATGAGCAGGTTGTATCACGGTGTTTTTTTCATTGTAAGAACATCGGATAAAGCCGGGTACTTAGGGTCCTACAAAAAGCGTACTTCGTATGTCAATGGGCGTCTATGATCATTATGTGATGTATACCCGATGTTCATTTCTAATCTTATAAAAAATTAAGTGTAACCTTTGTTTCTATAGATCAGAAATGGTTATCTCTCGTGATCTACTTGTCTGGGAAGTTCTCCATTACGGTAGCTTACAGCTCGGTGTACATCTACGTGTCAGAAGTGTTCCCCACTAACGTACGACAATCACTGCTGGCCGTGTGCTCCGCGTTGGGTCGCGTCGGATCCACACTGGCACCCCTTACACCATTACTAGTAAGATTGTTACCTCCTACTAGATTATTGTTATATCTTACTTCGTTTACGTGAAATTAAAAAGAATCTAGGATTTCTTTGTTCTGTATAAGTACTTCAGTGTGTGACAGATATTCCCAAGACTTATTTTCTCTTAGTTCTTTTTTCAAAATTTTACTAATATCAGTGAAGGTACCTTTGTTACGTGATATTACTTCTACTTTCAGAATGACTGGTCTTTAATAAAATTTATAATATTTTTTTTTCCAGGCGTTGTACTATGACAACCTGCCAGCTATATTCTTTGCGAGTATAACTGTAGTGGCCAGTGCTCTTGTGTTTACTTTACCAGAGACAATTAACGTACCTCTGCCTGACACTATTGAGGAAGCAGAAAGACAATCAAAGAAGGAAGATAACGCATAGATTTTGTTCTAGTCTACTATATTTTATAATTTGTGCTACCAAATTCTTTCGTTGAATGGTCACTGTCGAATACCTTTAGAGTAGATTGCTATGGTAAATCTACGCTAAGGGTCTGATTAAGTCACCATGTAATAACTCGGATTCGAGATTTTATTTAATTAAATCTGTTTATACTTAAATTTGTTTTTTTTCTCTGTAAGTTCCTTTGATGGTGAAATATTAAAAAGTTCAAATATTTCGTTAACAAAGGAAAGGGGAAAAGGAAAGAACTTGCGCTATACCGCAATGGAGGTAATTATTTAGCTTTAAAATGTTTCTTTGAAAGTTTAATAGACGCTTGGAAATTTACAACAGCGACGTGTAGTAGAGAAACATTCTAGTATGAAAATATAAAGAAAATGTTACCTTACTCATGGAGCCTTAAAGTCAACTTTTTTAAATTTAATTACATAACATTACTTACGCCAGTTGTCTAAGTAAGTAAGCAGAGATCACAATTTCTTGCGTTCCTGTTTTTTTTAGTAAAATGTGGCAAACGAGCAAGCGTCCACCTGAATTCGCCGAAATTGTGAAGCGTCTGCCGTAGAAATCCCCAATTATAGATACATGCAAAACAAGCATATTTCCCCTTCTTATGTGTCCCCTACCAAATCCACTTTCCCTTCCCATACTTTCCTTAAAAGAAAAGGGAGTCCGGAACGCTCACTCATCAAACGAAGCGAGGAATTACTATCATTTGACGACCGTCTTCTGTGTTGGCGTGATCATAGATGCGACTGCATAGATAAATATTGTTATCTAGGTAACTTGACTAGAGTTCTCTTTAAAATAATTAATTTATTCTTACTATGAAGATCCTTAAGCATCTTATTTACTTTCTATTCGATCCCTTCATTTACTTTGCATAGGATTTAGCGTCGGATTCAACTCAGATTTATACTTACTATGTTACGCCTTGTTACTTGAAATCAATTGAAATATACTAACGAGCTATCTATATTATGAATGGAAAACATCTGTGGGGTTAGACAAAAAGCATTCGCTTCGAGGCGATTCCATAGCGAACTTCAAAAATATATAGAAATGACAGTAACTTTCGATAAGTCATGTGATTGTCGCACGTCAATTTCATTCATTTTTAAATTCGTTATGGAATCGTTTTGAAGTGAATGCACTTTGTCTAATCCCCCTGAAACATAGACGATTAGTTGCTTTTGTTTAAAACAAATGAAAGAAAATTTCAGTTGTCAAACGTACTTACGTAATACAGTGTCAGAGGCACGCAACACGAGTCACTGACTTTTCTTTCCGTCGTCGCCAAAGACAGTCGTTACAACCCTTTTGTCAAGTCAAGAGAAGAGTCGCTGCGATTTTAAATATGACGGAGCAAATCTATACAGTTGACATGCAGTTGCTAATGTACTAACCGAACAGACAACTAGCATTGCTAATTTTTTTTCTTTTTTCAACCCAGTGAAATGCATTACGCATACCACCCATGTGGGGGAGAAACTGGCACCAGCAAATCTACACTAAAATATCTATTAGTATCATTAAAATTATGTGTAAAAATTTTTGTACTCAGAGACGCTTTATAAAGACAAAACAGTCGCTTAATATAGATGTCCAATACTTAAGCTAGACTAAGGGAACTCCTTGTTACTTAACTAAATGATAATATTCAATGGTATTACAAGCACTTAATTATAATTAGCAAATCTCTTAAACTCCATCTTAACATGTTTGTATAAATTAATTAATTAAGTGGTCAGTTTGTATGCGACGTCCGTGGACAAAGTTGAGATATTCTTCAAACCACATAATGGCTGCCATACACGGTCTTAGATTCCCTAATGGATTTATAACTAAAGTTATACAAACAGTAGTTGATTCAATTGCCTTGAACAAAGTATTTTCCAATTACTTATTAATTACATCGAAGTTTTGTCAAAGAGAGAAGACTTATACTATCCTATAATGTTTACTTATTTTTAATTTTGTGCTACTTTACTAAGAAACTATTACTTATTCGGATTTGGGGTTTAAAAGTAAATTCAATCTTGTATATATAAAATTTTCGTGTCACAATTTTCGTTCCCATACTCCTCCGAAAAGGCTTGACCGATTCTCATGAAATTTTGTGAGCATATTGAGTAGGTCTGAGAATCGGCCAACATCTATTTTTCATCCCCCTAAATGTTAAGGGTAGTTCCCCCTGAATTTTTATTTTTTTATATTTTAGACAAACACGCGAACGGGGTCGCGGGCGATAGCTAGTTATCCTATATGTTTACAATTTTGTGGTACGTTACTAAGAAACTATTACTTATACGGATTTGGGGTTTAAAAGTAAATTCAATTTTTTTTTTATAGATTATTTATTATCTGTCTTTGAAAATCTATTTTGTACTAGAAAAAAACAACATTTTATTACGTTAGTATTTTATTGTAATTATAAGTTCAGCCGTTCCGGAGTTACGGAACAAACGTCGTGTGGCCAAGCATACAGACAGATAAACCAAAAATTTGTTTTTTCTTTATTATCTTTACTTATACATATATATGAAATATGTTTTTCGATATTACATACAGACACGCAAATTTTATTAATAAGTATGCATGTATAGATTATGACAAGGTAGAAAGCTTCGAGAGTTACTTTAAGTTACATTAATGTTATATACACGGAAGTGTGTGTATGGCTTTATATTATTTCGATTCTCAAGGCAAATCCATTTAATATTAATATATCTATTTCATATTTGCGGTTTAATAACAACTTGGGATATCATACTATAGATAATGCTTTGAAGATAGCATTGAGTGGAGAACGAGCTTTATATATGTTTACATTCACGACCTTAATTTCAAAGATAAGGTAGATGCATAATTATAGTTAGCGTATACATGTTCCTAATAAATTTGAAGCGATATGTCAGAGGTGACATTAGTGCAGCGTCGCTAGGTGTAGCTCGTGACTACGTCCGGACTTAAAAAAAACTTAATTAGTAGCCTATGTGTTCTTCTATACTATGTTCTATATGAATGCCAAATTTTAGCGAGATCTATGGAGCTGTTCTGGAGATAGCTTCTAACAAACATACATCTATACTTTCGCATTTATAATATTAGTAAGGATTAATAATAAGAAGAAAATTGACGATAACGATACGAGGTTCTAACAGTGGTAGAGCCCGCTTTAACATCTTCGCACGAATTGGCCCGGCTCGCCCGGTGAAATACCACGACCACACAGAAGACAGGCGTGAAGTGGAAGCAATTCCGCGTTAGTGTGCGTCCCGGAGGCCTTATTTCGTCCTCTGTCCCTTCCCATCCTTTTCTTTATAAGGAAAGGATGGGAAGTGGAAATGCACTTTACGGATGAGAGGATCCATGGAAAGGGAACATATTTTCTTTCTGTGCATCCTCTCCTCCGTCGATTAAAGGTAGGCAGCGCATATGCAATTGCGTATGTCTATGGGCAGCAATCACTTCGCTATTTCAGCGATTTCAGGTGGCTGCTCGCTCGTTTGCCACCTTTTGATATAAAAAAAAGGGTGATTGTCACAAATATTTGTACTAGGGGGCTGCAACATGATGTTTTCCTTCGTCGTAAGTATTAGTAACCGTGCAAAAATATATCAAAATAAACCATTGAAAAGCAAGAATCACCGGAGTCCATAATCATTAGGAAGTTCTTTTCTCGAACATTCAGGAAGTGATAAATTGCTCTACGTGATTGTGCAGAATTTAAATTACTTTTTAAAATGTATTTTCTTTTCGATTTATATTTAAAAAGTTAGTAAAATGGTTTACTATGCAAAAAACCGTACAAGAACAATTTAAAAAACCAGGGATTCGCTGAGCGTCGGTGGCTCAGTGGTCAAAAACTTGACTTGCAATCTGCAGATCCTGGGTTCGAATCCCGCCATGTACCAATGTGTTTTTCGATTTCTGATTTACATATGTACATTTATCCGTCGTTCTTACGAGTACGGTTAAGGAAAACATCGTGATGCAACCTGCACATATCTGAGAAAAAAATCAATGATATGTGTGAAGTCAACCAACCCGCACTTGGCCATCGTGGTTGACTATGGCCTAGTCACCCGTGACTTAGGGTAGGCTCCGAGCTCCTCATTGGAGACGTATAGCGAGCTGATGATGATGATAGCTATTTCTATCAATAATATTTTTGACAAAGATATAATTATAAAATTACTAGCTGTCGCCTGAGACTTTGTCCGCGACGAATTAAAAAATTGCCTATGTGTTCTTTTAGACTATTTTCTATATCCATGCCAAATTTCATCATGATCCTTTGAGCCGTTTTTGAGATACCTTCAAACAAACATCCATCCATCTAAACATTCACATTTATAATATTAGTAAGATTATCTCTCTTCTCCGTCGTAAATTATTTTATCCTTTAATATTTAATGCGTAAGTCATAAAATGTTAGGATGTAATGAATTAAATGTAACACAATTAGGCGATGGATGAATTCACATTAGTTTAAGGTCCCAAGGTTACAATTTATGAAAAGGAGAGTACGTATTTTATTTATTCACCATTAAACTGTTGAAAATTGTGTTTGTTTTTAATCTACTGATACTAGAGGATATTATTCGCCTGTAAGTTAGTATGTATGTATGTGTGTTTGTTGACGGTATAGAGCTTAAACGTTTGAAACGATTTTGACGAACGATTCGATCTTCCCCTAGTTTCATAGTCGGGTTTATGTTTTTTTTGTTAGTAACAAATCGTTATTTTTAATAATTATTTAATAACATCGCTTTTTTATGTATTTGATAAGCAATTCATAAAATACATGTGTGATATCTTACTAATATTATAAATGCTTAGATGGATGGATGGACGTTTGTTTGAAGATATGTCAAGAATGGCTCAACGGGTCTAGCTGAAATTTCGTATAGATGTAGAACATAGTCTGGAAGGACACATAGTCTACTTATTAAGTATTTTTTTTATCCCGCGCGGACGGAGTCGCGGGCGACAGTTAGTATGCAAATAACACAACAATGTCAAACTGTATTTCTGGACTTATTACTACTCGGTGCTATCACTGAAAGAAATTCGATTTATTGTAACTAATGGAAATAATATAACACAAATAATTAATAATTTGAAGCATTCAGTTTTTGGACGAAATGGTTGTTTTATTTTTGTATATTCTATTTGTTAATTGTGCGCTAAATTGGTGCGGAGTTTGCGATAAATATTTAAGTGAAATCAATTATTGGAAGTTGCTAACTTAATGTTAAAAGCTTTTGAGAAATAATTGATGTAAACTGTAACTTAACTTTACTTAGATATCGTTAAATATTCATGATCTGTAATTTATGGTATTTATTTTATTATATCTCATCATCATCATCATCATCAGCTCACTATATGTACGTCCCCATCGAGGGGCTCGGAGCCTACCCTAAGTTAAGGGTGATTAGGCTATAGTCAACCAAGCTGGCCAAGTGCGGGTTGGTTGACTTCACACATACATATCTTTGAATTTTGTTCTCAGATATGTGCAGGTTGCATCGCGATGTTTTCCTTCACCGTAAGAATGTCGGATAAATGTACATATGTAAATCGGAAATAGAAAAACACATTGGTACATGGCGGGATTCGAACCCAGGACCTGCAGATTGCAAGTCAAGTTATTATATCTATAACATTCATTTTAATATTCCAAATATTGTATTACGAATATGATAAATGCGAATGTTTGGATGGATGTATATTTGTTAGAAGGTATCTCCAGAATGGTTACATGGATCTCGCTGAAATCTGGCATAGATGTAGAACATAGTCTGAAAGAACACATAACCTAATTAGCTTTTATGCAACTCCTCTGCTAAATATATTCCTACTCTCACATTTTTATAAAACTATATAAAGGGGATAAAAAAAGAATTTAACAAACTGGTACTACATTTGATGTTTGTTTGTGTAATATTTATGTTAAAATTATTCATAAAATAAAACCAAACAACGCAAAATTTCTCCCTAAAGTATTTTCCTTGTCGTTCGTAATTTTATTGAACATTGTTAAAATGTCAATACACGTTAAGATTGTATTTGACAAAGAAAATATATAAGAAAATATGTAAATGGGAAAAGTTGTCGTATCGAAGTTTAACAAGAAATTACAAAGAATGTGAAAGAACGATAGAACATGAAGCGTCGTCTTGAGCCAGTTATTGGAATATAACTTTGAGGTGTGCGAGGAAAAGTATTTGTTACAAGATAAACATTTTCAGGCAAACCTTAAGAGGTATGTCGACAGACATCAGATAAAATAATTAGTAGAATGCCGATTTTTTAAATTAAAATATTAACAGATTTTTATTAATCTTACTAATATTATAAATGCGAATGTTTGGATGGATAGATGGATGGATGTTTGTTTGAAGGTATCTCCGGAACGGTTAAAAGTATCTTGCTGTTATTTAACATAGATGTAGAACATAGTGTGGGAGAATACATAAGTTACTAATTCTTCTTCTTCTAGTGCCTCTTCAGTCTTGAAGGTTGGCCGCTAACTTCGAGAGTAAGTTAAGTTACTAATTATATATATTTTTAATTCCGAGCGGATGGATTTACTAGTATTTCCTGTACCATTCCAACTAAGCTCTAAGCTTGTGGTTGGATGTGATATACCACAGTCGAATGGCGGAATTCGAACTCTCGACCGCCTGATCGGAAATCCATACCCTTAACCGTTAGGCTATTGACGCTTCAATTTTGTATTATACTTCTTGCATTACCTAAAATAACAAACCGATTCCTGATTTGTAAACTTGTCATTACGTATTAGCAGAAAGTTGTTTAGTGTTACCACGAAAGGAAAATTGAAAACATTGATGTAAATTGAAACGAGGCATAAAATTGTGCATGTATTTTTAAATGAGATCATATAAAATTCCATTAAAAGGAAATCGCGATTAGAATATAAATTTCCAATATCCCAACGAATAATTTATGTCGCGAGAGCTCAAGTGTTACTTCGTATAACCTCGATTTATAATCGTTATTCACAATTTTATAAAATCTATATATATAAAAGAAAGTCGTGATAGTTACACTATTTATAACTCAAGAACGGCTTTACCGATATGGCTCAAAATTGGTGAGGAGGTAGCTTAGAGCCAGGAGACGGACATAGGATACTATTTATTCATTTTTTTTCTAATTTATGCCTTAAAGAGTTGCTTTTTATTTAACTTACTAATATTATAAATGCGAATGTCTAGATGGATGTGATGTGGTTGGATGGATGGGTGGGCTACACTAATTAAGTTTTTACATAGATTTGGAAACAATTCTTACAACATATATTTTTTAAACTAACTAATGTTACTAATGTTATAAATGCCAATGTATAGATGAATGGATGTTTGAAATTATCTCCAGAACAGCTGAACGGATCTCAATAAAATTTGGCATACATATAAAACATAGTCTAGAACTACACATAGGCTACTAATTATGTTTTTTTTTAAATCCGCACGGACGAAAACGCTGGCGACCGCTAATCTTACTAATATAAATGCGAAAGTTTAGATGGATGGATCGATGGATGTTTGTTAGAAGGTATCTCCAGAACGGCTTAACAGATCATGACAAAAATTAACACAGATATAGACCATACTCTGGAAGAACACATAGGCTACTTAAACACTTTTCTTTAACACACGAATACAGAGTTGGTGGCGGTAACTAGTTAACTAATATTGTAGTTGGTTGTTAGGTTAGTGATTGCTTAGTTAGCGTTATCTATGATTATAATTCTCTGTAAGCAATGAACGAAGATAAGTAATGAATGTCCAGCCTACTGCAAGCTCAAGGGGAACATAAATGCACGTGCATGCATCCCTTGTTACACGTTAATAATTCTCAAGCTTATAAATTAGATCCAGGGGTGAAACGATGCTTGTATTCGCAGTAAATACTGAGAGATAAATCAATATAAAAACATTGAATACTGCGGGGAAAGGTAGTATATAAGACATATTTTTGACTTCTATGATATACCATAAAGTATGGTTCCGTTAATATAAAGTGCTTATGGTGTTATCTTATATTATAAATACGTAACGATGGATGGATGTTTGTTAGAAGGTATCTCCAGAACTGCTGAACGGATCTCTATGAAATTTGGCATAGAGGAAGAGCATAGTCTGGAAGAACACATTGTATACAAATTAAGTTATTTAATTCGCGTGGATGGAGTCGCGGACCACAACTAGTATGTAGTGACATATAATTACGTACCTATACTGGTAAATTTATAAGTATGATAGAAATAACTTATTTAGTAAAATTTGTGGTTGTACTACGCCTTTTTTTACACAATTAAGTATTTACTTTAATCGTTAATCATTTAATTGCAATTAAAAGAAAGAACTAAACTAATTTAATTGACTTTGTTAAATGTTTAATCTTAATTAATGAAAGAAAATTTTGTAAGATAAAAACGCAGCGACGGCTAACTTTTGCCCGCTAATCGAGTGCTATTTGGCGAGTGTCCAAGTTGCGAACAAAACCGCAACCGCTCGCCCGCACACCGCACCTCCCTAAAAAGTATTGACAACGATTAATGATGGCTACGCTACTCGTAATGCTTCTACTAAGTAAGGAATTATAGCTACGAACGACTTTTATAAGGAAAACCAAATAGAATTGGACATATAGCGGAAGTCTCTAAGATTTTATGGATTCAATTCACACGCCATAATCATAATCAGCTCACTATACATACGTCCCCACCGAGGGGCTCGGAACCTACTCTAAATCAAGGGTGACTAGGTCATAGCTAACATCGCTGGCACAGTGCGAGTTGGTGGATTTCACACATATCTTTGAATTTCTTCTCAGATATGTAGCAGATATGCAGGTTGCATCACGATGTTTTCCTTGATAAATGGACATATGTAAATCGGAAACCGAAAAACACAATGATACATGGCGGGATTCGAATCCAGGACCTGCAGATTGGAAGTCAAGTGCTTGACCCCTGAGCCACCGACGCTCTAACACGCCATAAATTAAATGCGAATGTTTGGATGGATGGATAGATGTTTGTACGAAGGTATCTCCGGAACGGCGTAACGGATCTCGACTAAATTTGGCATAGATATAGAACATAAGATATCTGGAAGAACACACAGGCTACTTAGTTTTTTAATGCGCGTACAGAGTCGCGTGCGACAGCTAGTAAATAAATAAAATATGAAATGTGTGAATGTGTGTACCAAAATGCATTTTATATATAAACTAGCTGTCGCCCGCGACTCAGTCTGCGCGGGATGAAAAATAGATGTTGGCCGATTCTCAGACCTACTCAATATGCTCAGAAAATTTAATGAGAATCGGTCAAGCCATTTTGGAGGAGTATGGGAATGAAAATTGTGACACGAGAATTTTATATATAAGATATTCGTGTAAAATTTTAGTGTATGTTATTTATGAATATAAATAATGTAAATGGAAATAAATATGTAGATTAATAAAATATTAGTATAATAAATAAAATAAGAGTAGTTATAAATAAATACATCACATATTTATTGCAAGTTTTTTAGCTTCTTTTAATCGAAAACATGTATCTATTTGATTACAAACATGTTTAATTATATTATACCCTCCATATATCTAGACTTTACTGACATCTGGTTATTAGAAAAAGCTACGCGAATATCAGTTTTTGCTTTGAAAATTCCCTTATATTTCCATTCTATTTTTACACCTTTGTAATCTTCAGTTTTTTTTTTGCAAACTAAAAAAGGCTTTGTGTAATCAAGTCAAAGTAAAAAATCGTTTATTTTAAGGAGACTTGTTAGAAAGAAATTCATTTCACACTGACATCTGCTTAAGGGGATAGTTAAAATACTCAGCGGTTTTTCTGCTGCAAAAAATTACAACGAAATTTCTATATTTTTAATTTTATGTGTTGATTATATAATACATAAGTACTTAATTTGATGGTTTATCAAAACAATGGACTGGAAATCAATTAATATCTATTATAAATCTTATTAAAAATTATGATCACACGATCCCTAACTTGTAGTTTGTGTAGTGTAGACCCTGCCCTGAGACAAGCTAAAGACAGGACGGCGTGAAGGCAGCTGGTTGACACAGCCGTAAAGCAATCAAGATAAGCACCTTCAGTAATGAAGTATGCGAAGAAGAAGAAGAGAAGTAGCTTAAACTTGACTTTATCTTAGCATTAACTAATTTTTGAGAGTAAGGTGTCATTCGTATATTTCTTTAGTGTGTCATAAAAGTACTATCAGTTGAGGTAATTAAATTACCGTTTGCTGTTAGAATATTATCTTTAATAATTCTGAAGCGTCAAAGAATTAAATTCGTTTCCCATATTGGCTCATATGTACAGTCAGATGCATAAATATGTATATTTTTCTTCTTACAAAAAGCTAAACTATTATAGGCCTTTGGTTTTAAAAATATGTACATATGTACGTCCCGCCGTATTCTTCCGACTATGAAAACATGCTATTGATAAATAGATGCATAGGTAATTTTGAAATCGAAGTCCTATACGTATTACTGAAGTTATATAATTGTACACATATTTTACAGCTGACTGTACATTATTTAGGGTCAAATGATATTACAGAGATATGGGTAGGGAATACAATTCCACGACTGTACAACAATGTGCGGATTTAAAATTCCATTTCCGCACGTGATCGCGTAAGTTCCGATTCGGATTTCAGAAGCACGCTCCACTGTCTGTTTACTTTACTTCCTGAACACTTTAAATGCGCATTCCTAATGACTCTTTACCGGACACTCTTGTGAACACTCTATCATTTATGACGAGGAAATTGCCGTTGGATCATGTTTTTTTTTATAGTGAAAACATAATTCATTGTGTATCGTTTCGTGCATATCAATTACTACCTGTTGCCCGCGATTCCGTCCAAGCGGAATTAAAAATATATTAGTAGCCTATGTGTTCTTGCAGGCTATGTTCTACATCTGTGTCAAACTTCATCAAGATTAGTAGAGCCGTTCCGGAGATATCTTATAACAAACATCCATCCATCTAAACGTTTTCATATATAATATTAGTAAGATCATTTTTGAAATATGCATTTAAAAATGATTGTGCACGTAAATAAATAAAAATACTGTTTGTACGATGTGATGCCTAACTGTATTTTTTTTATTTTACATTTAAACTCAACACTAGTGTCCATCAAGTTAAAAACACAACCATAGTTTAATCGTTCGAATCGTGCCATCGTCATCGTATCGTAATTGACGATTTTTTTAATTTCGTTTATAAATTCAAGTTTCAAGTTAAATTAAAATATAATCTTACTAAATAAAATATTTACTAAAACTAAACCAAAATAAAAATAAAACTAAATAATATAAAAATCGACCCCAAATCGCTTAATTAATAGTTACCGAAAACGGAAAACTATTTTTTACACGTATAAAGGTAACACGAAAAATCTAAAGGTGAGCAGACACTAGAGCATTTGCTTGTAACAGAACAACGAATGTCGTATTAAATGTTAGAGAAAATGATCTAGTGAATATCCCCCTTAACAGTCATGTCGCTATAACGACATTTTACCGAGATTCAAGTAAACTTGACAGTTCAATTATCAATACGCGACCGGTTATTTGAGCCGGGCTTCTGAAGCAGACGCTCGTTATTTGCTAGGAAAATGAGAAACGCTGGTTACACGATATAATTGCTCTCGACGAAGAACCGATGTCAGTTGTCTTTTATTTACCTTTGAATTGGAAAGATTTTTATTTTTAAGTAACGGGCAATAGAGCTCGGTGTAATGGTTGCCAGTATTTTGCGATGACAGTTCAATTTGTTTTGATGTTCGAAATATAAAAATTAAAAAAAAAAATTATTTAAATAGAGCTATCTTCGGAACAGGTGGACAAATTTTGACAGTATTTGCAAGGAAGGCAGATGATACACGCGGACATTTTATAAGCTTTTTTTAAAGAAATTCTTAAGTAACGAAGTCGCGTGCAATCACTAGTATTTGTATAGGAGTATAATTATAAATATACAATAAGAGATAGTTAGTTTGTATGTAAAAGTGGTTGTATAGAACTTAATTAACTATTTTATAAGAGGAATGCAAAATGGCGGAATGTTTGTGCTAGAAAATAATTATTGCGATAGTGTTCGCGTCGTAAAATTATATGGGGTCCGTTTATGGCATCGTGTTGTAGGAAATATCATTAAGGTTATATTAATATATTATATATTTAATGTCAGACCTTAGCGTATATAAGATTTTTATTTTTAATATTCTTTACATATTTGTTGACGATATAAGACATAGGATCAACCGGAATTACATTGTAATACATTCGAAAATAAAAATAAGTAGTTTTTTTTTTAAGAAATCGATTGGGCAAATTATTTCAAATAATTTACATAACGCAAATATAGTTGTAGTCAGGGATGTATTTTCTACGGACTTCCTCTTTTAGTACGGCCATTGGTTCACGTCTTCAACTCACCGACCGGGCGCCGTACGCACTTGGAAGTCCAAGTTAAGGATGTCCTTGGTATAGTTTATTTTTCGGTCATAGTATACTAATATTAGTAGTCCATTTATCATTGATTTCTGAGACCAAAATCTTTTATACAAGGATTTAAGTCTTAGAAACCTACGATTATTGTCTTTGTGAATTTGTTACCTAGTTCAACCGCCGTGATACTGGTGTGATACATATTTTTGTCTCATGCTTTTCAAAGAGAATGAAAGGGATGATAACATGTAACAACTGTGCGTCGGTTAAGCAAAATTTCATCTAAAATTTCATGAAAATGATTGATAGAAAATTCGTTAATGGAAATGATGTATTAATTCCCAATGCGCTTCCAAATAATTTATGTAATTTAAGTCTGGCATCGGGAAATGTACCTCACGCTAAAATTATACGTGATTGAACTCCGAATAATTTATTGTCATTGATTTTTATTTATGGAGCGTCGGTGGCTCAGGGGTTTAAACACTTGACTCGTAATCTGCAGGTCTTGGGTTCAAATCCCGCCATGTACCAATGTATTCTTCGATTTTTTATTTAAATATGTACGGTGCTGACGTTCTTACGGTGATGGAAAACATCGAATGCAACCTGCACATATCTGAGAAGTTCGAAGATATATGTGAGATTAACCCGCACTAGACCAGAGTGGTTGACCATGACCTAATCACCCTTAACTTACAGTAGGCCTCGAGCCCCTCAGTGGGGACGTATAGTGAGCTGATGATGATGATTTTTACTCAATTTTAGAGATTGTAAATGTAAACATTTTTTTCATTTAAATTCTTAATTTTTTTAAGGGTTTTTTCAACAACTTGATAGGTAATATTCCATTACTAGCTGTCGCCTGAACACTGCCGCGCGGCATTTAAAAAAATGTAATTGATAGCTTGTTGTTCTTCAAGATTATATTCCATGTCTGTCCCAAATTTCAGCCGAATACGTTAAGTCGTTCTGAAGATACCTTCAAACAAACATCCATCCATCTAAACATTCGCATTTATAATATTAGTAAGATTTCATCATCTCAAAAGCTTATTTTAGTATTAAAGTTTATTTATTTAAACGAT
>NW_013531726.1:1340766-1349071 GCF_000836235.2 Papilio xuthus
TTGTGGTTTACTTCACAGTTCGTATTTGTCTATGGCTTTAAAAAAAATAACCCTAATTATAATAAAACAAAACCTTGTAACATACTAGCGGACGCCCGCGACTCCGTCCGCGCGGAATTAAAAAAAAAATAATAGCTTTTATATCTTTACAGACTATGTTCTACATGTATGTCAAATTTCATCGAGATCCGTTGAGACGTTCCGGAGATCATCATCCATCAAACATCCATCCATTCAAACATTCGAACTTATAATATTAGTAAGAAGTAAAAAATAACTTATAAAGGAACATACCGAGTCAAAATAGTATTTTAATTTAAAAAAATGAAAAAGAACAGATTTATTTGCGATTTAAAAAAAAATATAGTGCATTATAAAACTGAATCCTTTCTAATATCACTTCTTATTCTTTTCACAGTGAGATTGTAATATATCTATGTTCCTTAACGTAATAACAAAGACATTCGTACAACTTTTATCGTTGCAATACAAGCTACGTTAAACTTAGATTACTTTCAAAAGAATAGTTTTTTATGTAACGAGTGATGTGAAAGATTTGCATTATTAGTGAGATGAAAACTTTTTGTTTGTTTGTAACAAGTAAACTTAAAAACTATTCGACCGATTTCAAAACTTCTTTCACTGTTAGAAAGCTTGTTTATCCCTGATTGATATTGGTTATATTTAATCTTACTAATATTATAATTATTCAAACGTTCGAATTTATAATATTAAACTTATAGAAAAACGGCTAAACGCTCACGTATATTCTTCCGGTGGCGGCACCGACTAGTTCGAGCCTATCAGGGGCCGTTCATCATGGTGAGTGGGACCGTCGCCGACGGGCCGCGTCTGCGAAATAATACCAGTAATACCAATAATACCACTCACCCTGATGAAGGGCCCCCGATGGGCTCGAAACTAGTCGGTGCCGCCACCGGACGAATATACGTGAGCGTTTAGCCGTTTTTCTATAAGTTTAATATTATAAATTTGAAAGTTTGGATAGATCGATGTTTGTTTGTTAGGTGTGTTCACAATAGCTGCACGGATCTCGAAGTAATTTGGCATAGATGTAGAACATAGCCTGAAACAACACATAGGGCTACTTATTATGATTTTTTTTTAATTCCGCGCGGACAGAGTCGCGGGCGACAGCTAAAATTGTTATGCTAAAAAAAATGTTTCAACAAAAGGATGCACAGGCTGACCCTTAGTGCTATGTTAACTATTATAAAACCTTCTAAAAGCCTTATGTACTAATTACTCAGAATATCATACGTTTTTTAAATTTCAAATACGCTGTTTACTTAGTTTGTAAGCTCTAACGAGCCTCGTTTGTGCTCAAACCAAGTAAACTTTCATGCAACTAATGTTAACTCTTTCCTAAGTTGAGAATAACTTGGAATTAATTTAATTCTGTTGCTTCTTTCATGTAATAAAATTACTAATTATTATCATGATTCTGTTTCTTTTTATACTAGAAAATACAGCAAACTATCGACTGGTCAATAGGTATTGTTTAAACAGTTGAGCAGAAGTAGCCTATGTGTTCTTCCAGACTATGTTCTACATCTATGTCTCATTTCCAGATCCATGCAGCCGTTCTGGAGATACCTTCTAATAAACATCCATCCATCTAAACTTTTGTAATTATAAGATAAGAAAGAAGTCTTAGGAAGACAAAACAACACTGTACCGGTGTATCTGCGCAACACTAGCGCGTTATCAACGTTTATGTCTTCTCACTAATCATTCTGACACTTCACTTCGTAACGAAAGCATCCGCGCTATAGGATTCTTACTAATAATGTCTAAAGAAAGTCAGGTATATCTAGAGGTAATTACAGGAACGTAAATTTTACAATGGTAGAGCCCGCTTTAACATCTTCGCACGAATCGGCCCGGCTCGCCCGGTGAAATACCACGACCACACAGAAGACAGGCGTCAAGTGGAAGCAATTCCGCGTTTCGTCTGATGAGTGTGCGTCCCGGAGGCCAAATTAGTGCTTTTTTTCTTATAAGGAGCCGATGGGAAGTGGAAGTGGGATTCCGGCTTAGAGGATGCATGGAAAGGTAAGATATTTTCTTTCTGTGCATCCTCTCCTCCGTCGATTAAAGGTAGGCAACGCGTATGCAATTGCATATGCCTGTGGGCAAAGGTCACTTCGCTTTTTCAGCGATTTCAGGTGGCCGCTCGCTCGTTTGTCACATTTTGATATAAAAATTAACAACATTCGGTTATTTCTTGGGACATATGGATACAATTTGTTTATTTATTTTGAAAAATCAGACATCAAATGTCTGATGATAATTGATTGCTCTTTCCTCAATTTCATTTACTATTAAAATGAATCGTTGGAATTAACTTAATGGAAATCATAACAAACATAATTGAGTCGCGGTTTGTAAATTTGCATAGTTGAATATTAATCAGCTGCAAAACAATGTTTCAACTTCGTAATGTTCGCTGGGGACTTTTGGAAACGGTATTAAATTCACGAAAATGACATTTACGTAAAACCTTTTTGTCATTTAGTTGCGCGAAAGCTTGCGCGATTAGTGAGCGTTTGAACTACAATTGTGTTAATATTATAATTAAATGATATCTATTATAAAATACTGTTTATTACATACTAGATGTCGCCCGTGACTCCGTCCGCGAGGATATATGAAAATAAAAAAAAATAATTGGTGTAGCCTAAGTGTTCTTTCAGACTATGTTCTATACGTATGACAAATTTAATCGAGATCCGTTCAGCCGTTCTAGAGATATCTTCAAATACCCATCCATCCACATTACATCCATCTAAACATTCGCATTTATAATATTAGTAAGTTAATTGTTGTGCCTGCGTAATTGACTATGGCCGATTGAACTTATTAAGTTTTTTAGTTGGGTGATTAACCCTAAATTAGGATTGGGTCTAGCCCCCCTCCATTGGGTACATATTAAGTATATAAATGCGAATGTTTAAATGGATGGATGTTTGTTTGAAGGTATCTTCAGAACGGCTTAAAGGATTTCAATGAAATTTGGCATACATATAGAACATAGTCTGGAAGAACACAAAGGCTACTAATATATTTTAAATTTCGCGCAGACGGAGTCGAGGTCGACCGCTATATTACTATAAATATCACTGTTAGATAGTTCCCGACAATTCTCTTTAGCTATAAAGCGTAAAAACATTTCATTTTAGAATTTAAATGATAGTATTAATCTTGAATAAATAATTGCTGATGATTCATCGTCGCCTGTAATTAATTTCAATCAAAGCATCAATTAAGTTTTCGTCGGAATATTTAAAATTTTTACTAACGAATCGTTAAGATCGTCAACGTTCATTATTCCTTTGACCTCGTTTCCTTATAACAAATATTTTCTAGATTAATTCCATACTAGCTCCCATTCCTGCCTCTGTCTGCGCTGAATTAAAAAAAAATAAGTAGCCTATGAAAAATATGAAGAACTGATCGCCAACCTTCGCTAGTCGGAGAGGCACCTCACGAAGAAGAAGAAGAAGAAGAAGTAGCTTATGTGTTCTTCCAGACTATTCTCTAGATATATGCCAAAATATAGCGAGATACGTTGATCCGTTCTAGAGATACCTTCAAACATCCATCCATCTAAGCATACCCATTTATAATATTATTATAGTAAGTTCTTTTTTAATTCTCCAACGATATTGTTTCATTTAAATTAGTTCATTTTTTATAGCATTAAAGATTTATTAACACTATACCGTTTTGTTTAATCGTTTGAAATAAAAAAAGTTGCTTGATTTAACGCTTTCAGGTTGCGTTATCACGAATTGTCTTCCGACATGAACGTAGCCTTAACAAGTCGTTTAGAACTTGTTAAAATATATTTTTGTGACTGTTGAAAACATTTTTACAACCATATTAATTTTGTAATATAGTTATTTCAAGAGCGTCGGTGGCTCAGTGGTCAAGCACTTGACTTGCAATCTGCAGGTCCTGGGTTCGAATCCCACCATGTACCAATGTGTTTTTCGATTTCCAATTTACATATGTACATTTATTCGACGTTCTTACGGTGAAGGTAAACATCGTGATGCAATCTGCACTTATCTGAAAAGAAATTCAAAGATATGTGTGAAGGCAACTAACCCGCACTTGGCCAGCGTGGTTGACTATGGCCTAGTCACCCGTAACTTAGGGTAGGCTCCGAGCCCCTCGGTGGGGACGTATAGTGAGCTGATGATGATGATAATGATGATGTTTTATTTTGTAATAAATCTAACACGTACTAATATTATAAATGCGAATGTTTAGGTGGATGGATGTTTGAAGGTATCTCCGGAACGGCTGCATGGATCTCAATAAAATTTGGCATAGATTTAGAAAATAATCTAGAAAAACTCACAAGTTACAATTTTTTTTATAACTTCGCACGGACAGAGTCGCGGGTGAGAGCTAGTAATTTTATACTAATTACTTCTTGTTTAAAAAAAAAACAATTCTTCTAAACAAAGGTTGGACTTTTTATGACGTCATTATATCTACCTAATATTCAGAAAACTGGAAAGGTCGCATTCTCATGTACGCCTTGTTTATACCTTATAATAATTAAAACGTTAACTAGCTTAAATATGCCAAAAAACATATTTTGTGTTATTCCAAAAAATTTTGAACATTATGAACAGAAAGTTTTAACAGTTTTACGTTTTTATAGTTTCATGTTACGTTTTAAACATAAAGGATGTTCAAAAATTATTCGTTTGTAGCAAAAATTTGTAAGTAATTGAAAACAGATTCAAAAAGCATTATTGAAATGTCCGACTGCACAGGATGTTTTATTGGGGCTGAACAATTCTTTAAATTCTTTTTTATTTTTTTCCATATTGTTAAAAGGAGCCACAGAAACCAAGGGTCGTCGGGTTTCCGCGCCCGTTTTTACGAATACGTCAGAGGGATTTATTAAATTTCACAGAAATTCAGCAAATGTTACGGCTTTATACTGTTGCATGGAGAAAATTGGATTCACATCGGAGTAAACGAAATTGATTTATTGGATATGTGTTTTATGCGAATTGGGTTTTAAGGGCAAAAACCTCTTTTAATACTACGCAAATAGAAAATATTTATTATAATTTTTTTACTGCTTCTCAAGAAAATAGCAAAAGGGTTAGTTCGTTCAGTAGGTCATATGAGACCAAAAAGGTGGCAGCAACCTCGGACAAAGAATTAGTCTAGCTAAGGGGTCTTCTTTTAATATTTTAGTTAATTATTACGTATATATGTAGGCATTTAACTTTTAATTACTTACTGTGTTTGACTGCAGTCACCTCTCAGTGACTTTGAAAGAACAGTGAGAAGAAAAATCCATCCATCCATGTCAACATTCGCATTTATAATATTACTAGTTGTCGTCCGCAACACAAATTATTAAAGAGAGGTAAATAATGTGTTCTTCCAGACTATATTCTACATCTATACCAAATTTCGGCGAGATTTGTTCAGCCGTTCTGGAGATACCTTCAAACAAACATCCATCCATCTATACATTCGCTTTTATAATATTATAATAGTAAGATTAGTCGCTACACTATTAGTTAAATTGTTTTTTTTCTAACTTAATAAAAAGTAGGACGTTTGTTAAAGGTTTTAATCCTAAGGATGGAATTAACAAGATTTATAAGGATCAGGACATAGGCCTTGTTCATTTGCATAAAGGTTGCTTAAGCAAGATTTATTTTTAAAAAGATTCGTATCTTTCCTTCTTGATTACATTAACATTCTGGTATCCATTGTAAAAATTACAATGGATATAAAAATCCAATTTTGGAAAATAAAAATTTATTTTATTAATTAATAGATTAAAGGTAAATCTTGACAGTGGTAGAGCCCGCTTTAACATCTTCGCACGAATTGGCCCGGCTCGCCCGGTGAAATACCACGACCACACAGAAGACAGGCGTGAAGTGGAAGCAATTCCGCGTTTCGTCTGATGAGTGTGCGTCGCGGAGGCCTAATTTAGTCCTCTTTCCCTTCCCACGCTTTCTTTTTTCTTATAAGGAAATGATGGGAAGTGGAAGTGGACTTTCCAGATGAGAGGATGCATGGAAAGGGAAGATATTTTCTTTCTGTGCATCCTCTTCTCCGTCGATTTAAGGTAGGCAACGCATATGATATTGCGTATGTCTATGGGCAACGGTCACTTCGCTATTTCAGCCATTTCAGGTGGCCGCTCGCTCGTTTGCCACCTTATGATATAAAAAAAAGGTCAAGCAAAGATAATTCGTTAGGAAAAAATACATTTCAAATAATGCCTTTGGGAAGTATTGTTTAGTCTATGACAATGTTGTCATAGACTAAACAACTTTAATTCAATATTGAAATAAATTCCAGCTTGATACTTACAAGCGATTCTGAGAAAAAGGACCTTGACAGACAGACGGACAACAAAGTGATCCTGTGATGGTTTCATTATTTTCCTTTCCAGGGACAGAACCCTAAAAAGAAGTATAATAATATGAAACGTATTATTTTATTTGCAAAATATTTTTATTTATATCACGTATGTATCACGGAAGGGTAAAATATTCGCACGAATACGAAAACTTGTTAAACGGCACAATTCATCAAACTTCTATAGCGTGCTACAGAGCAGTAGCAAGCTTTTGTAAAGGAGATAAATATCTCTTGCCTTGTTATATGTAATTACAAACGGCACGCACAAAAACTTTGGTGACTGATACTCCGAAGGATACTTCCTTTGACAATCGATATTCATGATACTTGGTAATAAAAATAATTAATGAAATTACTAGTAAATTTATTTGTTTTATCTATTAACATATTAATACTAGCTGTCGCCCCGACTCCGTATGCGCGGAATTGAAATGAAATAATTAGTAGCCTATGTGTTGTAGTCAAATTTAAGAATAAACCGTACTGGAGATATCGAATAACATACATCCATACATCTAAACATTCACATTTATAATATTAGTAAGTTTACAATATCTTTTATTTATTACTTAAGTCAACAGACTATTACTGAAGCAGACTCTATTATTTATATACTAGCTGCCGCCCGCGACTCCGTCCCCTAGGAATTAAAAAATACATAATAGGTAGCCTACGTGTTCTACCATACTATAATATGTTTTATAGGTGTACAAGATACAATCAAAGTCCATTCAGCCGTTCCGGACATACCTTCCAACAAACATCCATCTATCTAAACTTTCGCATTTATAATATTCATCATGATCAGCTCACTATACGTCTCCACCGAGGGGCTCGGAGCCTACCCTAAGTTAGGGTGATAAGGCCATAGTCAACCACGCTGGCCAAGTGCGGGTTGGTTGCCTTCACACATATCTTTGAATTTCTTCTCAGATATGTGCAGGTTGCACCACGATGTTTTCCTTCACCCTAAGAACGTCGGATAAATGTACATATGTAAATCGAAAAACACATTGGATCATGGCGGGATTCGAACCCAGGACATGAAGATTGCAAGTCAAGTGTGCCCACTGTGCCACCGACGCTCTTATTTATATTACTAGTAAGATTTAAATCAAAGCAATGCACTAAAGGTATAAAGATAATATGTTATTTTTCCACAAATAATGTGTATGTAACCATTTATTTTATTTATATTTACAGAGTAGAGTGCATTTCGCTTCAATGTCGCTACATTATTCAGCAGCGGGAAGTAATTGGCTGAATTTCAGATGAGCCTTGCAATCTGTCTGAAAGCGCGTACGGTACCACGCAGCTTGTTCTAAGTTATTAGTGACAACTAGCTTAATTCAATGTATAATGCACGTGTTTTGAATTATAGAAGATTATTTTGATTCTTATGTTTTGTAGCTTATCAATTTAAAAACAATACTGAGAAAATATAAATCGAATAACATTTAATTCCTAGAAATCGTTGTACACAAGTACTTAAGGCAACGTAAGTCTTAGAAACCCGGCGATTTTAGTCGCTAAGATTACGTAATACGTATACAATATAATAGAGCTAAATCGACGCCAAAGCCTCATAACGTATTTGTTAAAATCGCTGCGATTTTCAAGATGGCGGAGCAAATACAGATGACATGTAGTCGTTATGTATTGAGCGAAAAGACGTTGCGCGTCGACGATTTAACGGTGTATGTACAGTCAGCGTCATAAAGATCGTAACAGACAAGATGCGCAAATATATAGGTACATCAAAAGTAATCAATTATATCGGTACAACAAAAGTCCTCAAAATAATAGATACATTCACCCTGCTCAAATACATCGGTACATACACAGCGTCAAATATATGAGTACATGC
>NW_013531726.1:1350657-1376598 GCF_000836235.2 Papilio xuthus
AAACATTATATGTATAAAGGGAGGCACTTTTTATAAAGTCGTAAGCCCCACTTGACCCAGCCAAGTGTGGCTCACAAACGTGCCCGCCCTATTACCGTATTTAATCCTCTTATGAAAACTGACCCGGTTCCCTGTACAAACTGCACAAATAAATGTTTTCCTTGAATTACATAAACCATTGTCTTCAAGTAAAGCTTAGAAAAATGTTATTCACATAGCAAAAGTACATGATTTTTTTTGTCATTAAAAAATTCTAAATAATGACAACTGTCAAAATAGTCTTATTTTTTATAGGACAAGGGGGAAAACGAGCAACGAATCGCCTAAAATTATATCCGACGCCCATAGGAACAACGCTATAGGAACCGTAGATGAGTTGCTGGCATTAATATTATAAATGTGACGGGTCGGATGGATATTTGTTTAAAGATATCTCCATAACGGCTACATTAATCGTGCTTGGCATACATGTAGAATATAATCTGGAACACATAGGCTACTAATTAAGTTTTTTTTAATTCCGCGCAGACGGAATCACAGGCGACCGCTAGTATTAAATAAAGTAGTAAAGACCGCTAGTATTATGATAATAGTATTCATGACAATAGTCGAATATCAGAATTCAAGCAGACGACCACAAGATCTTTGACTCAATATCAAGTATCGAATATTGTGTTCATCGCTAGTAATAACAGAGATCTGAATGTTAGCCAATTAATTGATTTGTATATACATTTTTACTTAGTATTATAAATGCGAATGTATAGATGGATGTATGTATGAATGGATATTAGTCCAGAACGGCTGCATCTCGCTGAAATTTGGTATAGACGTAAAACATACTCTGGAAGAAAATATACTGATTAAGTTTTTAATTCTGCGCGGACAGACGCTGGAGACAACTAGCTAGTTTTAATTGTGATATAATTGGACATCGTTTTGGTACTAATTAAAATTTAACATCGTTCATTACAAAACTAGTTTACGTATAATTACTTGTAAAATAGTGGACGTTTTGTCGCAAACATTATCTCATTATGAGTATTTTGGACAATTATTGTTGGAATTGTTTGGTTTATTTCATATGAAAATTTATACCAAAAATTAAACAGTATTTTAATTATTCCTTTAATAAAAGTAGTTACTATTAATAATTGTATTTAGTTTATAATTTTTCATTCCTTTTAATGATTGAATGGAAGAAGTCTTACTAAGTATTCACAATTTGACAGGACATTTGTAAAATAAAAGTTAACTTAAGTCAGATTATAAACTAACGAATTTTACATTTTATCGTTAAATTGATCGCAAGGTAATATCTCCTTAAATAAATGAAAAGATAAGATATGAACCGTGGGTTTCTGAGATCATAATTTTTAATAGAACATATCGTCATCGCTGTTTCATCTTTGACATAACAGAGATATTTTTGACTCAGAAACCCACAGTTAACTAAATAATGATTACTAATAACTTTGTAATAAAAGCCTTTTTACTGATTTTCTTTCTATTATCATTAACTCTGGTCCTCATAACAAGTAGGTGCTAGTCAAAGCTCGTAAAGCTCACGAAGCTTAATATTTCCGTAGCGAAAGCTCGACTAAAGAACACTTTCCTCCAACAATGTGCCGTTCTCAAACTATCAACTGACATACTTTTAACGATAAAGCTTTCCATTTTGCTATATTTGGTCATGTTAGTTAAGAAAACAGTGGCTATGAAAACTTAATTTTTACCTTCACAAAGCGAATAAAAATCTTTAATCTTTAAAGATAAATTTTTCCTTCTACTTAATTAATAATTTAAAAAAAATCATTAGGTAAGTTCTCTTGACTGTGACACAACAGAAAGGGTAAACCCAGGACCTGTAATTATAAATCACCAATGCTCTCTCAAAACAACTTGATCTAAAAACATTGTGAAAACATCAAAATTGTGGTATACGATGATTTACATTTTCATCGAAAGTTTATTACAGTCTTGGCTTTGCTTGTATCTCATCATCATAAGCTCACTATACGTCCCCACCGAGGGGCTCGGAGCCTACCCTAAGTTAAGGGTGATTAGGCCATAGTCAACCACGGTGGCCAAGTGCGGGTTGGTTGAATTCACACATATGTTTGAATTTCTTCTCAGATATGTGCAAGGTTGCATCACGATGTTTTCCTTCACCGTAAGAACGTCGAATAAATGTACATATGTATAATCGGAAATCGAAAAACACATTGGTACATGGCGGGATTCGAACCCAGTACCTGCAAATTGCAAGACAAGTGCTTGACCACTGAGCTACCGACGCTCCCTTGTGCTTGTATCTATTTACTCTTTAATAATTTAAACTCAACTCCAAAGTAAACTCATCAAAGTTGTCAAATCAATAACAATATATGGTTGTGTTTAACGACAATTAATTATGTAAAGCTCGTTATCTGGGGCGGAGCAGGCGTTTGCGGCGTAGATAATGTTGAACTGTTTACATTGGGGCAAGTACAGTCGCATGCGCAAACTTTGTGACATATTTTAAATAGATTAATTCGCTATTAAACTATTTTATTATGTTAGTTATAAGATAATACCTTTAAAAAGTTAAGTTCTCACGGTGTTTTCGTGATGCAACCTTCACATATCTGCGAAGGAAAGATATGTATGAAGTCAATCCTCACTGGACCAGTGTAGCTAACTCGGGTAGGCTGCGAGTTCAGTGGGGACGTTATACTCACAAACATTTAATGGTTATTAAATACACATACAATTAAATTATCATCCCTCGCTATTTGCTTGGTAAACTTAGATCGCAATATTATTTAGTATTAAACTTTTTTTAGAAATCACTTTAAAGGATATATACATTTATTTCATCACTAGCAGACCCCCGCGACACCGTTCGCGCGGAATTAAAAAAAAACTTAGTAGCCTAAATGTTCTTCCAGACTGTGTTCTATATCTGTGCAAAATTTCATCAAGATCCGATAATCTGTTCCGGAGATATGTACCTTCTTACAAACATCCATCCATCTAGACTTTCGCATTTATGATAATAAGAATAGGTATAAGATACCTATAATATGTATATATTTAATATACTTTCCGAACTTATTATTCATGTCTGTTTTAATAACAAGCAAATAAACATCTTTGACAGTAACAACAAAGGACTTGTAGTTTGTATTTGCAGAGCCATGTATAGTTGTAGCGAACGATGCGGGCGCTACAAAACAAACAGAATTTAAACTCTCATTCCATGTTTATTTGTTAAAAATTACCACTTGAATAAGTTTTGTTATTACGAAATAATTAATTTATGTACATGAATGTATGTAATGTAAAATTTCAATACATGTTTTTAAGGACTGCATGAAGGAATGAATGTGTTTGATACAGTCAGAATAAATGCGGTGAAGATATTTTTTTTAAATTAAATATTTTATTATGAATCTATACTTGTACTAGCTGTCGCCTGCGACATTGTCTGCATGGGATTAAAATTGTTAGTACCCTATGTGTTCTTCCAGACAATGATATACGTGTATACCAAATATCAGCGAAATACATGCAGCCGTCCTGGAGACATCTTTTAACAAACATCCAACCACCCATCCAAATATTCGCATTTATAATATTAGTAACTGACTGAGCGTCGGTGGCTCAAGGTTCAAGCACTTGACTTGCAATGTGCAGGTCCTGGGTTCGAGTTCCGCCATGTGCCAATGTGTTTTTCGATTTCCGATTCACATATGTACATTTATCCGAAGTTCTTACGGTGAAGTAAAACATCGTGATGCAACCTACACATATCTGAGAAGAAATTCAAAGACATGCAGTCAACCAACCCGTTAAGCTGCTACGAACTTTACCACTGCTGAAGAAAAAGGGTAGAAACATGATTTTTTTTAATTTAACTTTGTAATAAATAAAAGGATTAAAAATGCTACAAAAGATTATTAGTATAGTTTATTTAATTCAGACGTTAACACAGTCATAAATGAATGTATATTATCGTTCGAAATTGAAATAAAATCAACACTTAATTTTCGACAAAATAATAAGCGTTTGTGCGTAACAGCCGCTCTCTGGCTCACTGCCACAAACATGTTACGTAGTTTTAGGCTTATAACTATTATACTGTTCCTAGTCTAAAATTATGGAAATAGAAAATAACTGAAGCGTTAATCGACTCGTTAACTTTGTTATAATGTTAAGATCTTAAATGTTGTAAAGTTTTCTGCGTATTGGAGAATTGAATTTGGAAAAGGTTAAGACGAATCATATAACTATGATTTCAGTAAGTCTAGATTAGTCGAATAGTGTTCGAATCCCGCCATGTACCAATGTGTGAGAGCGTCGGTGGCTCAGAGGTCAAGCACTCGACTTGCAATCTGCAGGTCCTGGGTTCGAATCCCGCCATGTACCAATGTGTTTTTCGATTTCCGATTTACCTATGTACATTAATCCGAAGTTCTTACGGTGAAGGAAAACATCGTTTTTTTATATCATTAGGTGGCAAACGAGCGAGCGGACACCTGAAATCGCTGAAATATGATGTGACCGTTGCCCATAGACATACGCAATTGCATATGCGTTGCCTACCTTTAATCGACGGAGGAGATGATGCACAGAAAGAAAATATCTTCCCTTTCGGTGCATCCTCTCATCCGGAAAGTCCACTTCCATTTCCCATCCTTTCCTTATAAGAAAAATATCTTACTTTATTTTTTTTTTATTTATTTATTTTAACATATTATATAAATTTCGCAGTCTACAAGTTCTTACAAAAATAAAATATTAATCCCAACGAAAGGCAAATCTTATAAACGGATTTACGTGAGCGTTGATTCCGACACAATGACGACATATTTCTCATTCCAACGCGCCCTATATCTGTATGTTCCGTTAAGGAGGATTTACATGGTGCGTGATTCGGACGGACATACGAACCTCTTTGGAAACGTAGCCCTCCGTTGGAGACATTTTGAGTGGGTGACTTCAATGGGAGAATAAAATTACCTGTCCTCAATTAGAGAACAATAAAACCGCCCTTTTAACGATTGATAAATCTCTTTGATTATTATAACGTTACCCTTATTTAGGTATACAGTTATCTGTCTTTAGAATCACGCACAGTGGAAATACACCTTAAATTCCGGAAGTATGTCACGTGATTGATGTTTGCTTTATACGTAATTGTGATGTTTCGAATGAAGATATATCTGTTTACCGTTTAACGCGTGTTCTCGGAACGAACATTTTTTTTTCATTAACTTGTCAGAAAAATGGCACGCTAATGTTTTCTTCTTACCTCAATTTAATCTAATACTCAAATAAAGGAAACAGAGAAATGTCAAACAACATGGCCGCCATTGCGATATTCCTTTTTTTTTGTCAAAATTGTTAAAAGTTTAAATATAAATTATAGATAAGAAATCTTACTAATATTATAATTTTTTTTAATATAATATGTTTTGTATATTTTTTTTGGATATGAAATGTACTATATTAAAAATACGAATGTTACATTAATACGTAAGTTATAAATACGAATGTTGGATGGATGGATGGATGTTTGTTCGAAGGTATCTCCAAACCGGCTGAACGGATATCGCTGAAATTTGGTATACATGTAGAACATAGTCTGGAAGAACACATAGGCTACTAATTATGTTCTTTTTTATTTCCGTTCAGACGGAGTCGCGGGCGACAGCTAGTATAACACAATTATTTAAACAAAATTTGTTCTACCAGAAATATTATAAAATGTATAAAAAGCGTAATATGCACTTGACATTTAAATATTTTTCCATTTCAATATAAATAATCGTGCTAAAAACCAGGAAATTCTCATAGCTTTCTGTAAATTTAAATACGATCCTTACAAAAATTGAGTTACGAGAATACCATTAATTTTTACAAGCCTGTTGGGTAAATAAGAAGTATGGCCGCTCAGGTGAACGCTGCAGGCTAATAGCTGTCGTAACTCCTATATACTTAGTAATAAATACGCCATAATTGCTCCTTAAATTATTTATAACCTCAGTTTTGCGATCTTATATAACATCTTTATGTACAGACATTTATAGAGTTAACGATATGATAGTCAAAAGACTACCAAGAACAATACTGGAATATTAAATTTAACTGCCTCAAATGTGTTGGCTACCATTAGCAAATGGACAAAGCTAGAGTATAAAATGTTCGCTATGACGACTAATTCCAATATTCTCATGAGCCAGGAAGATCAAAGCTATTGCTGATTGTTGGCATAGCAAATTGGAAGACTGTGGCCCGGAAACAACTAATCCGTTTGCTGAAGTAGAAAAAGAAGCTAAAGGGAGATATGACTATTGTTTTTTACTTTGGTATCTTTTTAATTTAAAAAGTTCTATTGTGACTTTCAAAACAAAATAAATATGAAATTTTAGACATTATTAGCGTTACATTATACGCGCTTTCGTTACCAAGTCAAGTGTCAGATTGATTAGTGAGAGGATATAAACGTTGACGTTTTAATAAGGCTAGTGTTGCGCACACCGGCACAGTGTCGTATTTTTTCCTAAAAGTAATAATACTTTTTTTTTTTTTTTTTAGGAATGCCAACAATATATGTTACATACAATTTTACTTAGTACATAGGTTACATGATAAAGAGTAAGTTAAACATATTTCAACTACAGGCAAACACAACATTCGTGTAAATAAAGAAAGTACTAAAGAAAAAAAAAAATGATAAAGAACTAATAATTGTTTCTAATTTTGAGTGTTTCCTAATGGATATGGCATATGTCAACATGTCTTGAGGTTTGTAAAGACCTCGTTTGAAATTAATTAATTAATCTAGTGCTAGTGAATGCAGTCAGCGCGTTCTATTACAAGCAATGTAAGACCACCAGTGTGATTGAAATACAGAAATTGTGGTAAATCTTACTTCGAACTAATATTATAAATGCGAATGTTTAGATGGATGGATGTTTGAAACTATGGTTGAACGGATAAAGCTGAAATTTGGCATAGATGTAGAACATAGTCTGGAAGGCTAAATGAAGTCGTGGGCGAAAACTAGTAATTAAAAAGTCAAATCAACACACAACAAATAAAGAAAACATTAAAAGCATAACTAATGGTGAATCTGAAATTAAAAAAAAACCATTTCTAAGTCGAAATAATACAATTGTCTAACTAAAAATTCGACCTTTTGATGAAGATATTTGTATGTAAATAGATTTTTAATTTAAAATCATAATTTAGGTTATGCTGTAGATTTTATCAACATCATAAAAAGTCCTAACTCCAGACTTATCCGTCAATAAATTTCAATGAAGGTTGAACTATAAATATTTAAGTTTTCAAGCGTTCGAACCGTAGTAAAGGGGTCACCGAGCGATATTTGTTTTTATTATTTACTTCAGACGATTGGGAAAAGAGCACTTTTATATGCCAGGTCGAGTTACTGAAACACATTACATAACGTACATAATAAATTGAGACTAAATTACATGGAAACAACGATCACCTGAGACTGAGCTATATAAAACATATCGTCATCCCTTTCATTATCTTTGACAAAACAGAGATAACAATATGTTTTTAACAAAGATTTTGGTCTTGGAAGGCAACTGCGTTCCAGTCCCCGTCTTTTATTCATATTTCTTTTGTTTTCTCTTTTAAACTCATTCTCTTGTTCATTGTGACGAATAGACAGAAAAATAGGAATCAACATGTAATCTGTAAAAAAAACGAGGCAACATGTTTAGTTTGTGGCCTTCGTATATGACTCTGGATGAATAGAAACCACATTGGCTAATAAGCTTTTTTTTTACTTCCATACCGACGAAGGCGCGTGATGGCTTGATATAACATTAGTAACAGTGGTAGAGCCCGCTTTAACATCTTCGCACGAATTGGCCCGGCTCGTCCGGTGGTATACCACGACCACACAGAAGACAGGCGTGAAGTGGAAGCAATTCCGCGTATCGTCTGATGAGCGTGCGTCCCGGAGGCCTAATTTAGTCCTCTTTCCCTTCACACCTTTTTTCTTATAAGGAAAGGATGCGAAGTGGAAGTGGACTTTCCGGATGAGAGGATGAATGGAAAGGGAACATATTTTCTTTCTGTGCATCTTCTCCTCCGTCGATTAAAGGTAGGCAACGCATATGCAATTGCGTATGTTAGTGGGCAACGGTCACTTCGCTATATCAGCGATTTCAGGTGGTCGCTCATTCGTTTGCCACCTTATGATATAAAAAAATAAAAAATAAAACAACACTCTTAATACTCTTTCAGTGGAAGGTAAAGGCTAACCACATGAAACAAAGGGCCGCATGAAATTGTAAGTAGCGTCACGGCTCGTGTGCCCCAGACCCTGTAGTTACGCCGGCCCATTAGCTTTGATGCAAACTTCTCGGGCCGACTTTTCTTGCTACATCATTAACCTTTATTTCGACCTTAATTATTTAAAACCATCTTACATTAATTACAGGTTAAGTACACTTTGCTAATTATTATAATTTATCTGTTTAATCTTTGCTCAATTACATAGATGTAATAAAACATAGTACAAAATTAAATAAAAGTGCCAATAGCCTTATAGTTAAAGGTACATACATCCGATCAAAATGATGGGAAATTCGAATCCCAACATTCGACTATTGTCGTTAACTATATCCTAGCTCACGCCTTTTTTTCAAAGGCGAATGCTTTACGCATATTCCGCGCCCCGGGACGTCGCGGTAGTTATGGGATTCTCTTCTGGATGGTAAGCATACCCACTGAACCCCTCTGTTCCTCCTACACAGGTAGGACAATCCTAACTCAAGCGGTAGACCTTAGAATGGTAAAAGAAATATTAGTAAAAAAAAAAAGAAATTAATGTAGAAAATCGTCGTTGAAATGTTACCTTTAACACTTTTAGTGCTACCGACTCGCCTGGCGAGTTCACTTTCATAGGATAGTAGCATGGAATGCTTTAACTTCGTCGCCGAAGGGCCTACATAATTTATGAGTTAATTTAATTGTTGAGTGATCGAGAAATTGAGGAGTAAAAGATTAGCGTGGTTTTGACATTATGCGGAGGGATGATGATGATAAAAGCAAAAAAGTAATGAGATTGAATGTGGATGGCTACAAGGGTAGGGGAAGACCAAAAAAAGTATGGAATGACTGTGTGAAAGAAGTTATGCGTAGGAAGGGTGTAGACTCGGATATGACGGTTGATAGAGATGTATGGAGGAGTAGTACATACTGTGCCCTCGATAGGGATAAGGGCAGTTTGATGATGACGAATATGAAACTCTTATTCTATTAATAAAATTTATTAAATTAGTATATTAGTATTTCTTCGCATTAATAACAAAGATTTCATTCAATATCTAAAAGATTCCATTTCCAAATAACCTTTTTCGTTACGTCACGGAAATGCGAAGCCCTCCAATTCAATTAGGCTTATTATTTTTTTTTTACAAAGAACCCTTTTCCCTTTCTTCAGAGAGGTATTTGATTAGAGCTATTTAAATTTAATTTCAAGCGATTATTATTTTGTTTAATTTTTAAACCTTTTAAGAATTTTAACAATAAAAAAAAATATTCTAATAATAAAACAATATGTAAGTTATACAAAATATTAATGTATATCTTCTTAATATTATAAATGCGAATGTTTGGATGGATGTATGGAGGTATCACCAGTACGGCTTTTAGGATCTCGCTTAAATTTGACAAACGTGTACAACATAGTCTTGAAGTACACATAGATTACTAATTAAGTTTTTTTTAATCTCCGCGCAGACGGAGTTGCAGGCGACAGCTAGTATTATAATATTTATTAAATATATAAAATTATTATTTAATTTGTTTCTGGTAATTTTATATCTTTAATAATTTCTCGATTCAAAGTTAACAAAGAGATTGAACAAGCGTCTTTTGAAATATCGGGCGTCGGAAGATAAGTGGTAAAAGGTATCATTAATTTTCAAGCAACTTTGTTACAAAATTCATTATTCAATCAAGTATTATTATCAATTAAAAGATATTAATATAAATTATAACATA
Organism: Papilio xuthus; assembly: GCF_000836235.2. Classification (NCBI taxonomy): domain Eukaryota; kingdom Metazoa; phylum Arthropoda; class Insecta; order Lepidoptera; family Papilionidae; genus Papilio; species Papilio xuthus. The sequence goes on from NW_013531726.1 coordinate 1,360,696, forward strand.
CAATATTTCAACTATATGGGATGTAGAGATATAATAAAACTAGCTGTCGCCCGACACTCCTTGCGTGCCTAACTAAAAAAAACTTATTTTTTTTTATATCAGAAGGCGGCAAACGAGCGAGCGGCCACTTGAAATCGCTAAAATAGCGAAGTGACCGTTGCCCATAGACATACGCAATTGCATATGCGTTGCCTACCTATAATCGACGGAGCAGAGGATGCACAGAAAGAAAATATATTCCCTTTCCATGCATCCTCTCATCCGGAAAGTGCACTTCCACTTCCCATCCTTTCCTTATAAGAAAAGGGTAGGAAGGGAAAGAGGACTAAATTAGGCCTCCGGGACGCACACTCATCAGACGAAACGCGGAATTTCTTCCACTTCACGCCTGTTTTCTGTGTGGTGGTGGTATTTCACCGGGCGAACCTGGCCAATTCGTGCGAAGATGTTAAAGCGGGTTCTACCACTATTAAAGTAGTCTATGTGTTCTTCCAGACTATGTTCTACATTTATGCCAAATTTCAGTGAGATCCATAATCCGCAGCGGTTATGGAGACACCTTCTTAAAACATCGATCCATCCATCCAAACATTCGTATTAATAATAATAACAAGTAGAGAAATTATTCGACCGATTATAAATAGTAAAATCATTCGATTCATAATAGAATTAAAATACTTTAATTAACTTTTTTGTTAGGTCTAGAAGTTCTTTAATTTTGGATTATACATAATCTATACATAACTTACTAATATTATAAATGCGAATATATAATAATAAAATTGAAGTGTCTGTCTGTTGGAGCCATTTTGATGAAACTTGGACTTGCAGACGAAGTCGCATGCGATAGCTAGTTTTATATTTATATCTTCCATTATCTTCTATTCATATTTGTCACCATCATATCTTGCGGAGTGAACGCGACTGACTAAGCACCTGTCATGATAAAGTTACTTACACGAGGGAAGTACTGTGAAGCAGTAGGTCAAAATTGCTTAAACTACGAATGTTTTGGTCCCATTTTTAACTGCAATTAATAGCTATGTTACATATGTAGCTAATAAAAAAAATTGCAAGTATATCTTCATATTTGTAGCCACAGTGTCTAATCATATTGTGTAGGGTATAAATTTATAAGAAAAATTACAAAAGTTAATGTAACTTTTAAAGAAAAGAGTTGGATTTTTTTTTGTATTTTTCCCCGTGTAGTTATCGATCTGACTTTACACCATTACCGTTTTATCGTTGAATTTTGGGACACGCTGTATATTTATAATAAGCGTTGCAATACTGACGCATAGGGTTCTCTCTTAGCTTTGTATGCTGGGCGTTTCTCCACTAGCACACTAGTAGTACTGCACTATCGATTACTCTGTGTTCTCCCCTCGCGTGAAACTGTCGCCTGTCATGGAAACGAACGTTATCGCCAAAGAGAAAATGTGGTAAGTGCATTAGTGTCCCTCTCACTAATGGCATAGTTTGCAGTCTTTAAAATAACATGCGCCATAGTATGCTTAAAATTAAATAGATTGCACTATCGCTCATCGCCTTTATGTTTTCTATTCATTTAAGAGAAAGTAAACTCTTCTAATAATGTTACATTAATTATATGTAAATAGAATAGAAAAGTGAAGGAGAGGGCAACGTAACATCATTGTAAACACACTATACGTCATCACTGAGAGGCTCGGAGCCAACCGTAAGTAAGCGTGACTAGGTCATAGTCAACACTGACCCAGTGCGGGTTGACTTCACACATATCTTTGGTTTTTCCCAGATATGTATAGGTTGCCATCACGATGTTTTCCTTCACCGTAAGAACGTTAGATACATGATTTGCATATCGAAAATCAACATTGGTAAATGGCGGGATTCAAACCTAGGACTTGCAGACTAACAGTCAAGTGCTTAACTCCTGAGCAACCGACGCTCGTGATGACCAATAACGTCGCTTCGTTCATACGAAAAACTATTTTAATAATACGAAAATCGTAAAAAATAAATTGTATTCGTTAGTGTTAGAAAGAGCTTTACCGCTGAAATGGAAACAAATTGTTTTGTCCCTATTGCTAAGACGTTTTTAGTTACAACAACAGTACGACAAGTTATTTTTTTTTAAATAACAATGAAACGCAAACCTGGTCAGATATAAATTTGTCGGTTTATAATTGACGTAATCTCCGGAGACTTAAAGTTAAGAATAACAACGAGAAAATACTGTACCAAATAAGATTTTATACTAACAACGGATGTAATTTAATTTAAAACGATATTAAATTACATTTTGAACACACAGAAAAGCCCTCGAAACCTTTTATGTATATTAAAATAACAAAGTGCTTGCCGGGCACTCTCTCAACTTGCAGGTTAAAAATATTTATAAAGAAAATGCAACACGAAAATGTATTTACATTACAAAAAGTATTTCATAAATTAAAATAAATGAAACTACATTTAAATGGATTATTTAATTATAAAGATTAATAAAAGATTATTTAAATTATATATTTTCATTATTATTTTACCTATATCAAGGAAACAACGAAATAAATCAATATTTTTATATCACATAACAAACAAGCAAACGGCCACCTGAATTCGCCGAAATAGCGAAGCGACCCCTGCCCATTGACATGTGCAATTAGAGATGCATTACATACCTTCAATCGACGGAGGAGGGACGTACAGAGAGAGTAAATTTCTCTGACTTATACTTCCCTTCCTCCGTCAAATCTACTTCGATTCGAAAATCTAAAATGAACTAAAATGAGATAGAAATGTCTTAGTGTAGAGCATAAATGTTTTAATATATAACTGGAAATAAATGAATCAATTTTAATTAAACTATTGATTATGTTCTTTCAAATGTAATCACAAATTGAAAACAAATAATTTACAGCCACTGCAATACATTGAGACATCCTCGAGAAGATAAGAAACAAAAGAAGGCAGAACAAACGAAACACACGACTCTTATCGCCTCTGTTTTTCTTTTGAGAGAAAATGTAGCTGTGAACGATACTAAATGACTTTGTCATGTTTATATCACTGTGACATTAAAAAGGGCATACAGACGAACTGACAACATCCTTCTTTTTGAATTTGGCTAAAAATATTCACGAAATATACCTTACTAATATTATAAATGCGATCGTTTATAGATGGATGTTTTTTAGAAGGTATCTCCAGATCGTTCTGCATGCATCTTGCTAAAATTTGACATAGGTGTAGTAAATAGTCCGGAAGAATAAATAGGCTATTAAGGTTTTAACACCGCGCGGACGGAGTCGCGGACGACAGTAAGTTCGTTAATAAATAAGAAATATTATTAGTTTTACGTTTTTGTAACCGTTGGTTTCTGAGACTAAAATCATCGCTGTCATTATCTTTGACAAAACACAGGTAACAATACGTTTTTAACGGATATTTTCATCTCAGAAAGCCACGATAAATGCGCTTTAAAAAATGGGCATATAATTTGTCATGCAACGAAATTCGTGCGCACACCAAGTCAGACATTTTATAAAATAAAGATATATTTTTAAGTTATTTTGTAGTTAAATATTCGTATATTATAAGTACCCAAGTATATTTTAATTTCGTTTATATTTACACGTATTAAAAAGTTTGTCCAGAAAACAATACGACTCGGAAACTGAAGGAAATGTATTTTAACCTCAAACAATATTTCATTTGACTCTTTTATAAATTCCATATTGTTAAAAACGGGGACGACGTAGCAAAGGGTCGACGGGTTTCCGTACCCAGTTTAACGGGGAAAGGAAATGTCCGTAAGATTTATTAAATTCAACCGAATTTCGCAGACATGCGACTATATGGGAATGTGCACGTAGAAAATTGGATTGCTATTTGAATAATCGTTTAAGATTTGATAGAAATGACAGTGTAAACTCTTTATAACGTCACTCTATGTAACGACTAACTCCATAAAACGTTACACTCTATTTAAGGTCACGTTCACTTCATTTAACGACAACAATATAACAATACTACAGGTCACATGAGACTCCATCCTCGCGGTTTGAAAAATGACTTAATTAGTAGCCTATGTTTTCTTCCAGACTATATTCTACATCTATACAAAATTTCAGTCAGATCCATGGAGCCGTTCTGAAGATACCTTCCAACAAATATCCATCCGTCTAAACTTTCGTATTTATAATTGTTTGTTACATATTTCTTCTACAATTCGCGATTTAAACAGAAACCTACAATCTAATTGTAAGTTAATTTTAAAACAAAACAGTTTTTTGTTCAACATATATTTGTAATTAAGTCTTTCAAGTAAAAATAGGACCGGCAAAATAGCAAAGTTCCGCACGCGATTCTTTGCTATTGTAAATTGTGGAACAAGTCACAGCGAGGGTCGTAATTTGTCCCTTTAATCACTTAAATTACTGCCTAAATTTTTGATTTAATAGTGTACGTTACATTGATTATTTAATCCTCGGTTTCCACTGCCGAAACAAATATAAAAACTTATTTTAATTAGGTTAAAAATACTTTTTGTTACAATATTAAACTGGATTAAAAAATGTTTATTACGTAAGAAATGAATGTAATTACCGTCATTTAATACTTAATACTTAAATTTGATAATAATATTTAATAGTTTTAAAGGATTTTGGGTAGAATTTTTGGTTTACTTTTATTCTTCTATTAAAATTAAAAACGTAATTTATAATTTCATTGATTATTTACTAAGACAATGATCATTCAAATCTTTCTTTATTAGAGTTCCGTACCTCATAGGAAAAATATGGTACCCTCATAGTATCACTTTGTTGTCTGTTCGCCTGTCTGTCAAGGCTCTTTTTTTCAAAAACGCGTGAAGGTATCAAGCTGGAATTTATTTTATTTCGTTCCGACTCGTATAATATTGTTCTAACATTAATAATTGTCGTATAGTTTTTAATAACATCAAAATAAATTAACTTTTTAGATTTAAGATAAATATGTAACGCTATCGTTATAATTTATGTTATATTATCACGATATACCGCAATGAAATGTTGTAAACAAAGTTTATACGGTATTAAATTAAAATTAATAAACCTTTGATCATAAGTAAAGATTTTTTGATACGTCGCCGTTAGTCCATACGTCGTCACTGAAGGGCTCGAGGCCTAGCCTATTTTTGTTTAACAAACATCTATAGACAGGTCCGTACTCCTTTTTGCACATTTTCCTTATTCTAGATAAAAACAGCGACATTAAGGAGTGGACGGGGTTTAGGTCATCGGAGGAACTGTTTCGCCAAATATTCCAAGTAAGCAGCCAACCTTTAAGACTGAAGAGGCATTAAAAGAAGAAGAAGATAAAACAGTGATGTACGATTACAGACCTTCATCAACCTTCACAGGTTACTTCACGATCGCCGTGTGTGACCTACCTTAAGCTAAAGGTAAAGGTAAAGGACTAGGCCATAGTTAACCACGCTGGTTTAAAACGAATTGACTTTACATATGTAAAAACTTATATAAAAACGGCTAAACACTCACGTATATTCGTCCGGTGGCGGCACCGACTAGTTTCGAGCTAATCGGGGGCCCTTCATCAGGGTGAGTGGGACTGGTATTATTTCGCGGACGCGGCCCGTCGCTCACTGAGGGCGAATATACATAAGTGTTTAGTCGTTTCTATATAAGTTTATTTTTTCACATATATCTTTGAATTTCTTTGTTTTAAAAAGTTACTAAATTCGCAATTTCACCGTGGCATATATCTTGAACAACTGAAACGTTATTTGCTCAATCTGTCTTAACCTCAGTTATCACTAACAGCTTGCAAACAGAAGGATTATTAATCAATCCATTACGACACGATGGATACGATGGATATGATGGATAGATAACAGATGGATACGACTTCTGATTGATTAACTTCCATAGAATACTACAATCTTACTTATATTATATATGCGAATGTATAGATGGATGTTTGAAATTATCTCCGGAACGGCACAACAGATCTTTATGAAATTTGACAGTCTCGAAGAATACATAGGCTGCTCATTTAGTTTTTTTTTTAATCCCGCGCAGACGCAGTCGAACGACAGCTAGTGTTAATATATTTAGTTGGTATCAGTATGCAATTTTTAATAGCGGGGTGATATAGGCACCATGCAATTATGAATCTAATTTCGTTGTTCTATGATATACACTTATCGGTTGTTACATCAGAATTCGTCGGTGGCTCAGGGGTCTAGGACTTGACTTGCAATCTGCAGGTCCTAGGCTCGAATCTCGCCATGTACCAATGTGTTTTTCGACTTCAGATTTACATATGTACATTTATCCGACGTTCTTACGGCGAAGGAAAACATCGTGATTCAACCTGCACATATCTGAGAAGAAATTCAAAGATATGTGTGAAGTCAACCAACTCGCACTTGGCTTGCGTGATTGACTATGGCCTAATCACTCTTAACTTAGGTTAGGCTCCGAGCCCCTCGGTGGGGACGTATAGTGAGCTGATCATGATGATGATATCAGAATTCTGCTTTCTCGCGCATAAATTTTACACATTCTATTAATATTTTCATTCGGTCTTCTATCTTTGTATTATAGTTTTTTCTAAAACTCGTTTCTTTCTTGGTTATATACCAATTTACTTCATTGTGAATTGTATTTGAAAAAACTTTTGCATTTATAAAAAAAGAACTGATGTATAAAATTGAGGCTTGTAAGAACCATTTTATTATGTATCAGCGTACATTAAAAATATGAATGCCAATTTACCAAATAAGCTTTTTCCCTTTGTCCGAAACCAAAAGCATTTTACACTTTAATATGATCATGCCCCAAAGCTTTCAGGATTATACGATTTAACAATTTTTATTTGTTCACGTGAGGAATACGCACTGTTTTAAGAATATTATTTTTTTCATCAGAATATCATTTTCGTGTTAATGTTAAGTAAATTATTATCAATCTGAAGGAGAATTAAAAGTGAATCATGGAATAGAAATAGAACATGGAATAAAAATAAAAGTCTAGATGAACGCATTGGTTACATTTTATAATGGAAACAGTAGTTTAACAATGGTAGAGCCCGCAATAACATCTTCGCACGTATGGGCCCGGCTCGCCCGGTGAAATACCACGACCACACAGAAGACAGGCGTGAAGTGGAAGCAATTCCGCGTTTCGTCTGATGAGTGTGCGTCCCGGAGGCCTAATTTAGTCCTCTTTCCTTTCCTACCCTTTTTCTCTAATAAGGAAAGGAAGTGGAAGTGGACATTCCGGATGAGAGGGTGCATGCAAAGGAAAATGTTTTCTTTCTGTGCATCTCATCATCATCTCCTCCGTCGATTAAAGGTAGGCAACGCTTATGCAATTGCGTATGTCTATGGGCAACGGTCACTTCGCTATTTCAGCGATTTCAGGTGGCCGCTCGCTCGTTTGCCACCTTATGATATAAAGAAAATGGAATATTGCGGAATATGCCGCAGTAAATATTTTAACCGACTCCAAAAAGGAGGTTATCAATACGTCTGTATGTATTTTTATGAGTGTTACCGCGTAATTCCGCCCTGGTGCTCCGATTTTGAATTTTTTTTGATCGAAAGGTATCATTTGCTATCAGATGGGTCCAATTTTTTTCATTAATTATTAAACTGACTAGAACTTTCGTAGTTTTTTTATAGTCAAACAGGGATGTCTGAACCCATGAGAGGCGCTACTATAGCGATTGCCTCTGTCAGAACAGAATTTATAAAATGACGTAAAAGAAAAAAATTACATGACAGCTACTATACAAAAAGGATCTTGTGATATTTATTGACATTGACAGAGGGGCGCTAGTGTGCTGTCATAATTTAGTTTGACTTATAACCACCGGGTCAGATAGCCTTGTCGGTCTATTTCATGTTGACAAAGTCGCGGGGTAAAGTTCGGAATTCTTACATAAGTTATAATCAAAGTCACTAACCGCTGGTTTCTGAGTCAAAAATCACCGTATAAAATATATCGCTATTTCTATTTTGTCAAAGGGATGACGATATGTTTATATTTATAAGATTTTGGTCATAGAAATCTATTCGAGATATAATTTTAATCCTGAAAATTAAATCTTCAAGGTGATTTTTGTTTTTATTTAGTAGGCTGTAGCATCGTTACGTATATGAAGTGAGCAATAAATCAAGGTAACGAGAAGTAATTTAAGGGACCCTCGGGCAATTTTAAGCTCAATTGCTTCAGCTTACATAACCTTATTGTTATTACTTAAAGTTAACTTAGTTATTAGTACTACACGACAATTTACAATTTAACCGTGAATTTGATCTGTCGTTGCATATATTTAGGAACATTATTGATGACACTGTTTGTTTCAAAGACATAAAAGAGATAGATAGATTGTTTTTATACAAGTACTAGCTGTTGACCGCGACTCCGTCCACGCGGAAGTAATAAAAAGTAAGTAGACTATGTGTTCTTCCAGACTATGTTATATATGTATGCCGTTCTGGTGTTACCCTGAAACAAACCATCCATCCATCTAAACTTTCGGCATTTATAATATTAGTAAGATATAGTATAATTGTAAGATTACAGCGGAAAATCACCGTAGAATCGGAAAATATGTATGTTTTGAACTTCCCTTTATGAGGAACAACCTACACATATCTGAGATGAAATTAAAAGATATGTATGAAGTCAACCAACCCGCACTTGGCCAGCGTGGTTGACTATGACATAATCACCCTTAACTTAGGGTAGCCTTCGAGCCGCTCGGTGGGGACGTATAGTGAGCTGATGATGAGACACATGTCAAGAAAGAAAAGAAATTTATTACTTCATGAAATTATTTTGTTACTTTTTAGTGCATTTTGTTTCAGTATGTTTTTTTTTGTTTGCGAATGTTTTTTTTATGTAGTCGACTTTTCCTTTAATATAATAGTAAATAATGTCCGCAATGCCGTGACTCATATTAAAGTAAATCTAAATAATGTGTTACAATTCCAAGACACGTAACTTAAACACTGATTTAAATTCGCTCGGAGACTCGTGAAAGGATGTGTTTTGAATAAATTTTATTGACACAGCTAAATCATAAAGACAATTCTTTAGATTTTACTATGTTTCATATATAATTTACTTACCAATATTTCTTCTAAACGTTCCCAATAAGGTTTAAGCTAGGTTCATAACAATCAATTGACGGATTGAAATTCACCACGTGATCGGTACAGTTAGGAAGAAAATCCGACACTGTAAGGTGTACTGGCACAACACTAGCTTTACTAAAATGTCGACGTTTATGCCCCTTCACTATTCAGTCTAACACTGGAGTTTGTAAAGAAGGCACGTCATTCGCGCCGAAGCATTTTAATTAATAATGTCTAAAAGTAGTTCGTCCTTTTAACTACGGAATTGGTGCTTCTGATTGAAACAATTTGAACATCTCAACAAAGTTTACTTCAAAAGTGCTAGAATTCAAATACAGTGAAAGTTATAATATTTTTTTTAAATAGAGAAAACAATATGTTTTAATAAAACGATTAATACAGTCTAAGCCCACAGTAGAGCGAGATAAAGATATAAATTTAGCGAAAGGCGGACGGAGCGTTAACCTGACAGCGTCAGTGGCTTAGGTGTTAAGTACTTGACTTGTAATCTGCATGTTCATAGTTCGAATCCCACCTTATAGCAATATGTTTTCAATTTAAATATGTACATTTATCCGACATTCTTACGGTGAAGGAAAACATGATGACTACACATATCTGCGAAAAAATTCAAAGATACGTATAAAGTCAACCCACACTGTGCCATGGTACACTATGGCGTAATCACCCGTAACTTAGTGTAGGCTTCGAGCTCCTCAGTGGGTCCGTATAGTGCTGATATAGTAAACAAGATTGCAGTGATTTTAAAATTCATAATGTAACATATTTTGGAGCAAGTTATTAAACATTAATATTGTAGCAAATTGGAAACAGTCGCTTCATGTCTCCTATAACCATCAGCTCGAATTACATCCAGGCTTCGATAAGGCCAACACTTATGCATAATTTATCTAATTGGAATAACAATTTGCATACTAACTATCTCACTTTTGATGAGATAATGTCAATCTGTTTAAAAAAAAAGGTATTCAAAAAATATTTTAAAAGTGGACTAAAAAATTACAGTTTTTGAGATTCATTTTATAAATATCTGAACAGAAAAATGTAAAGTGTCTCCGACATTAAAGATTACATTTCGTAATTAACCCTAGATAGATAACCTACGTCGAATCGACGTAATCGATTTTAATAAATCGATATAGCTCGTTTGTTTTTCGCGTTACTAAACTGGCCGTTCCTGCCAACTCTGTCGACCGTCGCAGCTTGAAGGACACACTCGAATCGTTTCAGTAAGTGCAATACTTTCGTCAATATTTGGCTTCCGTACGTCGAAGTGACGTATGGTTATCTTTAGTGTCAGTTTTTCAACTTTATAAAAAGGTGATAATACGATTTTTTGAGTGTAAAAGTACATAATTTTTTATAGTTCTTTTACTTGTTATAGACCACGATATAAGACCATAATGACGTCACGAATTCGTGTAGATGATGCAGAAATCAGTCGCATGTTGAATGAAACGAGCGATGAAGAGATTCAGGGGTCCGATAGTGAAACTGAAAACAATTTATTAGAAGATGACGTACAAAGTGATACTTGAATGCTGAAGATGTGTCAGAAAATGAGTCTGTACCTTCTGAAAGTGCTTCGACAAGTGTGCCGAGTTATATTATCATGCCACAGCGTCAAATTCTTAGAGGCAAAAACGAACATCGTTGGACGGCCACTAAAGGCAGAACAAGTGGCAGAGTATCATCTGCTAATATTATACGGACATCTAGGGGTCCCACTCGGATGAATAAATGCCTTTATGAGCCTTTAGAATGTTTTAGTATATTTATTACTGATGAAATTGTGGAGGAGATTACAAAATGGACCAACGCTGAAATCCAGCTAAAGATTCAAAGGTCTAATGTTAAAGCCACCTTTAAAACTACAACTTGTGAAGAAATTCGGTCTCTTTTCGGCATACTGACACTAACAGCTGCTATGAAGGACAATCATTTGACTACGGATGAGCTATTTGATTGTTCGTATTCAGGAAACAGATATGTTGCTGCCATGAGCAGAGATAGATTTGATTTTCTGATAAGGTGTTTGAGAATGGACGACAAATCTTTGCGGCCAGAACTAAGGGCTACTGATACATTTGTACGTAGAGTGGGACGTAGAGATTTCATGAAAAAACTCAGCAATAGCTTGATGACCCAGTGGATGGAGACAAGGCAGAAAATGCTTACTTTGCCGACGAATATAAAAGAAAAAATTGGTGGTATATTGCCAAAAAGACCAGCTGAACCTCCCACACCACGTGAAGGTGTACCAGAGCCAAAGAAAAGAAAATATTGTGGCTTTTGTCCATCAAAAATTAGAAGGATGACAAAGACAATGTGCGACAGTTGCAAAAATCCCATTTGTGGAGAGCACAGGTCCAGCGCCTGTCCTAAGTGCCTTTAAAGCGAAATTAGATAAAAAGTGATATTTACGTAGGTTTTTTATATTATAAAGTTTACTATGAGTTGATTTTGAAAAGTTTAGATACTACATTATAAGACTGATGAAGAGATTCCAAATGATTATGTTTCGTATTAGTAAGAAGTTCCTTTTTTTGTTCTTATTTTTTTTTATATAAAAATATAAATAAACACTAATGTTTTTCATTAAATCAGGACACAATTACATATATTAGGACAAAATATTACATTTATAAACCTAGTACATACATAATCCAAAATATGATCACACAAACATTCACGTCGAGTCGACGTATGGTTATCTTTAATGTACGGTGAAATATGGTTATCTATATAGGGTTAAAAAACACTATTCTAGTGAAACTTTTATAACAAGCTGTCGCAAGCTACTCCATCTACATATTCTTTTAGACTGTGTTCTACATCTATGCCTAATTTCATCAAGATCCGTTGACGCGTTCCGGAGATACCTTCTAGCGAACAACCTTCCAGACAAACTTTCGCATTTATAATATTAGTAAGATTGTTTAAAAATTACGTTATGTTAGTAAATAGTAAGTCGATTTCCGATTTACATATGTACGTTTATCCGACGTTCTTACGGTGAAGGAAAACATCGTGATGCAACCTGCACATATCTGAGAAGAAATTCAAAGATATGTGTGAAGTCAACCAACCCGCAGTGGGCCAGCGTGGTTGACTATGGCCTAATCACCCTTAACTTAGGGTAGGCTCCGAGCCCCACGGTGGGGACGTATAGTGAGCTGATGTTGATTTTAATACAGAATCTAAAAAGTTCGTTGTAATAGATTGTAATGAAATCAGGTCGCATAAATTTAATCTAAATTCATATTAAATTTACGGTTCCCTACTTTTATCACGCCAAGACAAATACGAACGATCAGCCCGATTCGCTTGTTAATACTAACAAATCCTTTCCAACGCTTTGATAAATGATTCAAAGCCGTTGTTTACGTTCCAAATCACATCAGACTGAGAGTTTAATCGAGCGTGTTGTTCGCAAACCACTAAACATTTTAGGGACAGAGAATACTCGAGTCGTGATTACAATTTTGAGGTATAAAGTTCAACAGAGATGGAATGAGTTAAGGAGTTCTGATAAGGGTCATTTTCACTAAAACTAACTAACGCCAATTATGTTTGCCCTTGTAAATTACCGATTTACACGGACCAGGGAACAACGGAATCTGATACGTATTGTCTATAGCATTCTTTTTTAAATGCCTTTTAAGTCGTTGTAAATTCATAAAACTTAATCAAAAAAATGTAGTTCATATGAAAAAGGTACAATCACGTTCATTCGCGGTATATCAGTTACAGAAATATTGCCTGATACGTCACTATAGACTTTAAGTATTATAAATCCCTTCTGTCAAATAAGCAGTAAGACTTGCATTGTACTCTTAACTATTTTATAATATGAAATATGCTATTATTATAATATCTACAGACTTTTTTTTTAATTTCAGAGCGTACAAAGCATTCAAACGAATACTGCTATACCATCAACAAACATCACTGTACTTTTGTGGTAAACAGTTGAAAAGAGAAAACTAAATGAAAGAACTCTTTAATTCTTCTTCTCTATCAAACCATTGCTAATTTCATTATTTTATTACAAAATTTCAGAAATGCTAAGAATTCTGAATAGCCGAGTCTTGCACAACTTATTAACTGAATGCCGTCGAGTCGGCTGCAAGGCAAATATAAGACAGTCGTCACAAACACCGTCTTTGTATTTACAGTAGAGTAGCGTAAATGAGAGAAAATTTATTTACAACTGTAGAATTTTCTTATGCCAAGTTTCATATTTATTTTCTTTTATTTATGTACTTATTATATATTAGATCATCATGATCAGCTCACTATACGTCCCCACCGAGGGGCTTGAGCTTACCCTAAGTTAAGGGTGATTAGGCCGTAGTCAACCACGCTGGCCAAATGGTTGGTTGACTTCACACATATCTTTGAGTTTCTTCTCAGATATGTGCAGGTTGCATCACGATGTTTTCCTTCACCGTAAGAACGTAGGTTAAATGTACATATGTTAATCGAAAATCGAAAAACACATTGGTTCATGGCGTGATTCGAACCCAGGACCTGCAGATTACAAGTCATGTGCTTTAACCCCTGAACCGCCAACGCTCTCCTGAGCCACTAACGCTTTTATACATTAGGTGAAAGGACTTTATTTGAAGTAAACAATTACACATGTTTGCGAATGTTTGGATGGATGGATGTTTGTTAGAAGGTATCTTCAAAACAGTTGCATGGATCTCGCTGAAAGGCATACATATAGAGCATAATCTAGAAGAACACATAGACTACTAATGAAGTTTTTTTAATTCCGCGCGGACGGAGTCACGGGCGACAGCTAGTTATATTATTATATAACATTTAATCCTTTTTCCAATTACAACGTTCTTCAAAATGCAATCATTGTTGTATTAAATAGACACATATTTTGTTGGCTAGAATCTTGAAGTCAGGAATTCAATTTTCACCCCTTCTTCAAAACGATTCCGTGCCTCGTAAAATGCATTGAATTTTGTTATCACGTATTTTCTCTTTATTTTATTGCGATGAAAATGAAACGCTCCGTGAAGTAAATTGATGCAATAATTTGATTTATTTTTTTATCGTGTTCCACGAAGACAATCTACAATTCTAATTTAATGGATAAATTTACATGTTGTTGACTCTTAAATTACATTTACGTTTTATCCTACTTTTAAGTTATTGTTTTCCTACTTTTTGTTCATCATCAACCTGCCCTTATCCTTATCGAGGGTCGGCACAGTATGTACTACTCCTCCATACATCTCTATCAGCCGTCATATCCGAGTCTACCCCCTTCTTACGCATATCCTCTTTCACACAGTCATTCCATACTTTTTTTGGTCTTCCCCTACCCTTGTAGCCATCCACATTCAATCTCATTACTTTTATTGTTTTTCTACTTTTTGTTAGGTTAACTTTTTAATATTATAAGGTGGTAAAATTGAAGTTTCCTGAATTCGCCGAAATAGCGAATTGACAGCTAGCCATAGGATCCGCAATTTTAAATGCGTTGCCTACCTTAAGGTTAATATACATTCCATGTTTTTTTTTTATTTCAATTATAAATAAAATAAATATAATATATCACTTGTCACCCTTTTAACTTTAACGTAAGATGTCTTAGTGCAACGATCGGTTGTCAATGTTAACATTTCTGTTAAAGTTATAGTTATAATAAACCATAACGAATACTCTAACCGATGATTTGATGCAACTGACCCTTAATCTCTTTAAGGTTTGGTTAAATATAAACAGGGAGTTCCTGAATTATATGTTTGGCATGCTCTTTGTTAGCACGGGTCTGTAATTAAAGAGTAGGCAAGGTGTAAAGCAGTCTCAAAAAGGTCTCCCTCTCACTGGAGAAGTATCGAGTAGTCACAATGAAACACTGGTTATATCTTGGTGCGAGTCAACTTTATTGAAATGCGATCGGGAAGTCGATAAACATACCAAATAAATCTATATCGTGATCTAGTAATATGTTCCGCCATCTATTGATATAATAATGTAAACTTAATTGACATAGCGTTTGACATTCCGCCCACCATGGACATACCATGTCCATTACTTAATATACTAAATTACAATATATGTACATATCTAAACATGCTACAATAAGGAAAATAACAAACAATTTTCAATGAAACTATACCTTAACATGTGCCTGTTGTTTCTTAACTAAACCGCCCACCGACAACATAGGTGGGTTAAAAATTCAGACTTATGTAATCTTAAATTAAGTACATCTTGTATATAAAATTAAAAGTTAAACAATAGAGAACTATTCATAAACATAACCTATATATTTAGCTTAAGAGGTAACTGATAGTACAATCAACTTTGGCACAGGTCTTTTAATTTCTTAGTAGTTGAACAATTAGCATATTTAATTTTAACCTTAACCTTATTTATAAATCCTTTACAGTACGTTCCTTTGATTAATCTATTTAGTTTAGGAAATCTTGACAATATATTTTCATCGTTTATGACTGCTGAATATTGTTCCTTCAAATCTGGATTTCGTGTAAGTCGTTTCCCTAACATGAGAAAACGCCTTAATGCTATATCTCTGGACCCACTATACTTACAACTTGGATCATAAAATTTAAACGGTAAGCGAACAATATTAACATTGTGACAATTGTTGAGAGTTTCGCTATGGCTGATTGCTTTAAGTTGACCAGATAAGATCCAACCCAGTGTGGTATTCTGAGCCACTAAATGACTGGACGGATCCTTGACTATTCCTTCTAACAATA
>NW_013531726.1:1378290-1380692 GCF_000836235.2 Papilio xuthus
AATTAAAAGTGAACTTCAATTATTTTGGAGCTTTACTTTTTTATTAGTTGAATTACTACTGCGTAAGTATGTTAGGAATGATTTGTTTGTCAGCTTTATGGAATTATTTAGTTGTCGTCATATTTCTTTTAACTAACAACAATCAACGAGGATTAATTTAAATCCTTGCTTAATATTATAAATGCAAGAGTAACTCTGCCTGTCTTTCTATCACGCTTCACGACAAAACCATTGAACTATTCCAAATGAAATTTGGTACAAAAATAGTCTAGAGACTAAAGGACATAGGCTACTTTTTACTTCAAAAAAAGGGTTTTAAAGGGTTGAAAGGGGGATAAAAAGATTTATGTAAGTACTTTAAGAGAAGCTTAAGCAATTGACATTATTACAAGCGGACGAAGTCACGGACACAGCTAGTTTATCATATTTTCTCACATAACAACGATAATACTGTCTTTCCCGCCGGGATAGATACTGTCATTTTCAATAATTCCCTTATAATGAGGTATGAAAAATGTCGAATTTTCCAAATTGATCTTCCAGCTTGAATTCAATTGATGTTACAGAAATTCCTTGAAACAATTCTTTCGGCAATTTATACCTTTTGGATTTAGCCGTAAAAAAATATTTATCATTATTAAAGCAATTGAATCTATATTAATTATAATATATTGGTAAACTTAATGGTTGTAAATTATTAAAAACTGTTATCATGCCAGTAACAGGTGACAGTACAGACAAATATATTTAACAATATGTGTTAATAAAACTATTAATCGAGTATAATCCACAGTAGAGCGCGATAAAGAAATAAATTTAGCAAAAGGTGGACGCGTTAACCCGAAAGCATCGGTGGCTCAGGGTTTAAACACTTAACTTGAAATGTGCAGGTCCTGGGTTCGAATCCCGCCATGTACCAATGTGTTTTTCGATTAACGAAAGCATCGTGATAAGACCTGCAACCCGCGAAATTCAAAAGATATGTGTGAAGTCAACACGCACTGGGCCAGAGTGGTTGATTATGGCCTAGTCACCCTTAACTTAGGGTAGGCTCCGAGTCCCTCAGTGGGGATGTATAGCGAGCTGATGATGATGGTATTGCAGTAACCAACTGATCGATTTGTTTTCACAAAAGCTCACCTATTCTTCCAAAGCACCTGATAATTTTGTAACAGTTGGTATAGGCATTAATAAGAACAAATTGTACAAGACTATTCTAGCTATTGAAATTTCATCTCTAACACGTAGCGTATAAAGTTGAAATTTGCGTATCAATGATTACAAGCATGGTTGGTCGCACGCGATTCCCTTCCGGCGTAAATCGTTGGCTCGAAGAAGTTGTTCCGAAGGCAGTTATAAATTTGCTGCAATTTATTTGAAATGCAACTCCACCTGGTAGAACGTTTTGTTAACAAATGATATTCGTAATTGTAGAACCGCTGAGTAATTAAACTTGTTTCCATTCTCATCTATATGTTATTTATAATCTTACTAGCTGTGGCCGGCGACTCCGACCCCGCGAAATAACAAAAATACAAAGAAGCCTATGTGTTCTTCCAGACTATGTTTTACAGGTGTGCCAAATTTAATCGAAATACATTGAGTCGTTTTGGAGACACCTTCAAACAAACATCCATCATATTAGTAAGATATGCATACTTAGCAAGTTTGAGAATCGGCTACTATCTATTATTTAATCCCGCGCGGACGGTGTCGCGGGCGACAACTAGTATTTAAATTATATTATCGATATGAAGATATTTTCCCAATCCTTATCAAACATAAAGTGATAACAGGGAGACGAAGGTAATATACCGTTTGCTTCTAGGAAACGTTACAAATAGCTTTGAGCTATAAACACTTCTGACCATACGTTTATAGCTGTAGATACTTGACATTGTTAGTTTGAAACATTTGGCACGAATGACGTGCTTTCGTTACAAAGTCTAGTGTCAGAATGATTAGTGAGGGGATATAAACGTTGACATTTTAGTAAGGCTAGTGTCGAGTCAATACACAGGCACATTTCCGGATTTTCTTCCTAACAATACAAACTCTATTAAGCAATCCGTGTATGGCAGCATTAAAATTTTACGTGATTACGTTTTAAAATTGTAAATTATTAATACCTAGAATCATTATATCATTACAAAATTTATTTTAATATATTTTATTTTTATTTTTGGTTGTTACAAAAATCCTTTTTCAAACTTCAAACTTCCCCAATGGATAATTTGGATTTCAGAACAAGTGAATTTAATTTCAGGTAACGTTGAATCTGAATATTTTTTTGCCATAGTTCAAAATCATCGAGCTGGCGTGCTGACTCAATTAAACACAACAATTGCTTGCAACTGTAAAACAAATTAATTCCAGTTGGATTTGCTTTTTCACTTTTAAAG
>NW_013531726.1:1382392-1384600 GCF_000836235.2 Papilio xuthus
ATATACAACTGGTATTGTATTTCGTTTTAAAATAGTAATAGTAGCAGAAAACAGAGATTTAGGAATGACTTACTGGACGCAAGCCAATGTATAGATAAAGTGAAATTCATTCTACAGACGGGATTTGAAATCGTACACTCTAAGCTTCAGGCGATCCGTAAATGAGCTTGGTTATCCTGGTAATTCTTGTTTACAACGATATTGCTTCCATACATTCAACCATGAAAGGCCTTGCATACTAACGTAACAGTTTGTTGAAAGGATATTGTTCTGGTTACATACTAATTGGCCAAGTAACTGTAGGTTTCTAAGACTATAATCTCTGTATGAAACATACCGTTTCCCTGTCAATATCTTTGTAAATATAGATAGAATATGATTTAATTTTTTATTATATTGATAGATTCACTGTAAGTTTCTGTATGGTTATTCGTAATCACATGTTTTTTTATAAGAGAAGGGGGCTAACGAGCTGCGAGAACACCGAGGTGATCAACGACACCCATCGACATCTGCAACATCAGAGGAACTGCAAAAAGTTCGAAGAAAGTTGATGATTTGTTTTATTACAATACTTTAACTTTAATAATAAACTAGCATTCGGCCGCGACTACGTCTGCGCTGAATTAAAAAAAAACATAATTAGGAGCCTATGACTTCCTCCAGACTTTCTAAATGTATGTCAAATTCAAACATCCATCCATCTAAACATTCGCGTTTATAATATTAGTAAGAAGCAAGATTCTAGTTATTTTTACATAGTTACACGAAATAATATTATACTTGTTTTAAATCGGATTCACTCGTACCTTAACTGCCCTAAATGTGGTTAATTGGTAACTAAAACAGATCCTTAGCATAAACTTTCTAATTCCAAATGTATACAAAAGAGAACTACTTAACAAATTCAGTAAAGGCCTTTACAAAAACGTGAAATGCATTAACACACTAATTACAGATATCATTGGGCGATAATTCGAAGCAATTTATTTCGAAAACTAAATGCGTTTCATGTTCATTTGAACCTTCAAACTAAAATGACTTTGCTTTCCAATTACTTTGACGCAGACATAAATACAAGGTGTTCGCGTATCGGTGACAGGTGCCAACTGTTACCAACGTTAAAAGATTTTTTATTGTAGTATTTATTTATCATTAGGGACATTCGCCTCGTGATAAATAAGCCTACACAATAGAATATGATAGTTATAAAAAATTATCATTCTCTTTTGTGATTCAAACAAATATTTAATCAATGACAATAATCCGAAAGTATATGTCCAATATGTTTATCGATTTTCGATTTACATATGTACATTTATCCGACGTTCTCACTGTGAAGGGAAACATGGTTATGCAACCTGCTCATATCTGTGAAGAAATTCAAGTTCAATTTCTGAAGTCAAACCACACTGGGCCAGCATGGTTGACTATGGCTTAGTCTCCATGCTGGCCCAGTGAGGGTTGACTTACGGTAGGCTATGAACTCCTCAGAGAGGACGAGCTGTTGACAGGACGACTAAATTATCTTTCGTTATAACAATGATCTTTACGCGCGCATCGTGAGAAGGTTCCTGTCTGCAGCCCTGACCACTGGTTGTTTGAGTCATGGGATTCCGCAGCCGGTGGTGTTCTGTTTTTAATATAATATGTTTTGTATATTTTTATTTTTTTGGATATGAAATGTATTATATTAGAAATATGATAAATAAATGAATACGTATATTTAAAATGTATATATTTCTGTAAAATTTGAATTAGTTATGTACTAAAATATCTTTATTTCGCTAAATGTGTTCTCATTACTTCAACAAAGCATACGAGATAATCCGCCAAGCTACTGATTGAAAAGCAATCTCTACATATTCCACACAAACGTGAGGTAATTACGGTCTGATTTGCCGGCAAAGTCGGCACGTTAACACGATCACGGTTCGCGATTAAACTCTAAAAGCCAACATGTTTCAACGTAAACATTAACTCTGATTTACCTTGTTTTATTTATTTACAAAATGTAATAAATGATAAGATTTATGTCTAACTAGCTGTCGCCCGAGATTCCGTCCGCGTGGATATATAAAAAAACTTAATTAAGTGTAGCCTATGTGTTCTTTCAGATCGAGATTCGTTCAGCCGTTCTAGAGATATCTTCAAACACCCATCCATCCATCCACATAACATCCATCAAAACATTCGCATTTATAATAT
>NW_013531726.1:1386468-1388174 GCF_000836235.2 Papilio xuthus
GAAATTTTAAGCCTCACCGGGAAATGATATGTCTAAGAATAGGTCAGCCCAACGTTCATCTGATGAGCTATGCTGTTATCACTTTAAACAGATCGTTTGTTATTTTATACTTTAGTAATAAGCCACGTCTCCGTATGTATTATCCTTTTGTGATATGAATCACGTGTTATATAACCAATCGATCATATTTATATCATGATTAATGATACGGTTCTAATAAACAATGCAGGTATCAATAAATAATATGATAGCGCACAATCATCTAACGCTCTTGGGACCATCCGCAAATTGTCTGCCAACATTTCTCATACATATCTAGACAAACAGATACTGTTTGTTAATATTAGATACACTGTACAAGTAAATTCTCCAAGCTTTGCTTACGTCGACAATTAGAAATTTCCTAACCTAATAATATCTTTTTTATTCTGTGCTAGCGAATTTGCGGGCGACAGCTAGTGAATAATATTTCTTTTGATTGTTACAAACATTTTCGTATTATTCGAATTTTATCAGAAAGCTTAAGCAAACACTCAATTGACCTAATTTAAAATTTTCTACGGAAACAAAGCTTTTTATTTGCTAGAACAAATAGTTACAAATAAATATATTTTTACCATTTTCCTGTATTGATCAAGATTGACGTTTTTCTGTACCAATCCCAGTGGAATGTCTCAAGAGATCTTGATATAATTTAAGATATATTTTTACTTTTACTTTGTTACGAACGACTTATCTTTTGTATCTATTACATTTTTATATTTTAAGTTACAATAATCTGTCATTTTAGCAATCTTATTTACGTAAACAGGAAGGTGTAACAAAATTTGTCGCTTCGTGCAATTCTAAAATTCCCGTGATAATTGTTTATTTTTACGCAACGTAATTTGGTATTTCAAACGTAACAGCGTCGCCCTTCTTCGTTGTTTGTCGTTTATTCGTTTCAATTATTATACAAGTTTTTTTTTCTTCATTTCACTATTACAAGAAGGATATTTTCATCAACCACAATTAGTAGAGAATCTGAGTATTGTCTTTTATATAGATCTACAAATGTCTCTGGATTAACATTTATGTTGTTACAACTATACTTTTAAATAGAAAGTACTACCTACGTATTAACATTACGAGGTTTAACACTCGGTTGCTTATAGTTGGTTTCTGACATCATAATCTTACTTCTTACTAATATAAATGCGTATGTGTGCATGGATGGATGTTTGTTTGAAGGCAGCTCCAGAACGACAGAACAAATAATGCTGAGATTTGGCATAGATTTAGAACATAGTCTGGAATAGCGCATAAGCTACTAATTAGTAAAAATTGTTGTTAGTTCCACGCGAGCAAATTTCAATAAGTCAAAGATAATGACAGGGATGACGATATGTTTTATACAGGGATTGAGATCTCAGAAACCAACGATTAGTCGCTTAGTGTACAAATTAAACAAACGACTTTAAGCTCATGCTATCTACGAATATATCATGTTACATCAAACATGTCTCAGGTTTCCCCTGAGTATTTTGACTGCTCATGCAATCTTACACCAATTTACAAGTCTCGAAGTTCAAACTTAATGGGAACTTCTGTACACTAATTTATATTAATAATTACCTAGACTTTATACTAATTAGTTTCAAGTTTCTGATATGGTTGACACTGTCGTTTGAAATTCAAAACTTCACAACACACACTACCATTCAATG